>NC_051181.1:34182100-34213772 GCF_013339695.2 Rhipicephalus sanguineus | reverse complement strand
TAGAAAACAGAAACCAAGTAAGCCCAAGAGCGCATGCGCAGACCCAGGACACTCTTGGTTCTCGCACTGGGTTCGCGTTGACACAATAGATAGTTTCAGAATTGGGGCCCCAAGGAGCTTGGGACCCAAGAAGTTGCGAGCCGCCAGGCGCATGCGCAGAACCCAAACCACTTATGGGCTCTTGCGTTCGCGTTGACCCAAGAGCCAAAAATCGAAACTAGCGTGTGTCCCCAAGGCGTCTTGGGTCGCCCAGCGAGACGACGCAGACGCAGCGCGGGCCACGACGCAGTCTGGCTTAGAGGTGTGCACGGGCTCCGGTAGCCCGAAAGCCCAGCCCCGACCCGGCCCGCGGGCCGGGCTCGGGCGGGCCGACGTACTTTCACCTCGGCCCGGGCCGGGCTCGGGCTACTTGGAGTTTTATCGGGCCGGGCTCGGCCCGGCGCAAAGCCCGACTCAAGCCCGAAATATAGAGAATGAGCGGGATGTTTTCCAGGACGCATACAGCGCCTTTTTCGCGACCGCCCTTTACCGCTTTTCCTTTCCATTCGCTACTTTGAACAAAAGGGGAGCAGATAAAGCACTGCCTCTCTTGCACTCCAACAAACAGAGAAGTAACCACCACCTGAGCTAGTGACGGCGCCACACGCGACTGTTCGCGTTAGATTTAAGGCCAAATCACATATGAGTGAAAATGCAGGCGACAGCGACCCAACGTAGATCGCCTTCGTGCAAGCTGACGCTTGCATGAGCATACCTCATACACTTGGATGCTTTGGCGAGCGAACTCCATTGTTGCTGGCATGAGGCCGTGTACTTGTATAGCAAAAGTGCCGCGCTGTCGCAGGTATGCAATGCAAATAAAATATTTGTTGCATGTTGGTACGTAAAACGTTTACCGTTGTCTCGCAGTATTTTTTATATGCACGTGCATAATTATTACGTTATTTTTTTGTGTACAGCTAATGTGCTAGTGCGCAGCGAATCTAAAAGCCGGGCCGGGCCGGGCTAGCCCGGATTGTGTTTTTCATACGTCGGGCGGTCGGGCGGGCTCACAGCCCTTTGCCGTCGGGCTCGGCGGGCCTTCGACAAGGTCTCGGGCCCGGGCCGGGCTCGGGCTCGGAAATACGGCCCGTGCCAGCTCTAGTCTGGCTCGCGTCCTTACTTCCCCACCTGTGGCTCCCATACGTTTTACCCAACGCCGCCTGCGTTTGACCCAACTCATTAACTCTGCCCAGCACGTGCTTGGGGACCCAGTGTCTTGGGTCCCCGATTCTAAACTCTCTAACATAACAAAGCAGCAGTTTGCTGAATGCCCACTATTCTTCATAGAGTGCGAACTGCGTGCACTGTAAAAAATAGTTGTAAATTTGCAGATAAAATACATGAAATTTCTGTACCGCGAAAGAAACTTCCTGCGAATGTGGCATGAAGGAAATCTGTTAAAAAGAGAAACCGAAATTTCCTGTTATTCGTGACCTTCAGCAAAACAAACGACTCAAAATTGAACCTCCACAGTTTTAAATACTTCAAAGATTACAAATGTCCATGAAATAACATTTCATGTTTTTCTGGTTATTCCCACAATGCTATTTTGATATATTAATAGTCAGAGCCTTTTCTGCGGTTCTACGTTCATGCCTCGCGGGCCCCTACATTTACAAGATGGCTACCGTTCACGTCGAAGCGCGGCTACGCACGGCTGCAGTGTAAAGCGCGGCTACGACACCGTCCTGCTCCTGCTTATTGTGCGTCTGCCATTGAAAGGTGAGTGGTTTGCTTCTAACTAGAGTTCCTTACAACAAGAAGTCGTTGATATGCCTGCCCGCTTTCGAAATTCGCTCTCGCGTAGTTTCTAATTCTTTGCGTCGGCAGCGCGCGCGACCAACGTTGTGGGAGAGTCGGAATTCCTTCCATGCTTTGGTAGAAATACTGAAGAGGCCTTGTAAGTGGGTGCTTGAGGGAACGCCTGCTGTTGTGCCCCATTTATTTCTTTGCTGTTAGCGGCAGCGCACGTCAAGGTATGCGAATTTATATTTGGACGGTTGCAGAGCGCATATTACAGCGTTCGCAGCGCACTTCATGTGCGTTCTCTGCGGGCAGCCATTAACGAGGTTTCGCTGTACAGAATATTGAGAGGTATTTGTTCACCTTACCCGCTTTGTTTCTTTATTACATCAAACCTGTGTATTCTGTGTTTCTGCACCTATTTTTTTCTTGATGCTTGGCCCGACTTCCTCTAAAAACTAATGAAGTGCGTATAACTCAACTCAGCTGACCGAGCGACGTTACAGAGCATATAATACTTTCTTTTTTTATGAAAGTGCAAACGTTTCCTTTTTTTGTGTGTTTATCTACGTGTAATAGGTAGCTTTCTCCTGCATAGTGAACATGGCCCTGAGCAATGACGTTGTGGCTTGGTGTACGGCGTTTAGTGTTTTGTAGTGGTCATTGCATGATAAGTTCTGCTTGGTTGTATAATGCTGTGTATCTTGAACATTGCTGGCGGGAATGTGCGAACGCATAGCTTCTTGGCGTAGTATCATTGGATGACCTTCCTTACGAAGCTTTAAGTTCCTGGCGGAAGATAGATAACCTAGGTAAACCTAGTTTACCGAATGGACGTGTGGGGCACATCCATTCGGTAAACTGATACCTCGATTGACTAGCCAATGGGGCACGGGCTTGACGTGTACACGCGCTACCATGCGTCATCGCATTCCGCCTGCGTTGCGGTGGAACACGTCTTCTCCTCGGTAGGAGAAACTCGGCGCGTTTCGGATTGGCGTGTTCCCTGCTGAAGCTCATGTTAGATACGCGGTTGTTACCTGTGGTTTACACACAACGGCGTGAAGCCCTGAACACCTCTGGAAAGTGGGCTCAAGTGCGCTCGTAGTACAGGCGGTGAATCGTGGCACATGTCACATGTGATCTCTCAGTGAGCACCAACGCCGACGCCGCTGTTCTAGCCGTGCGTGAAGGCTTATTGTGGACATCTATCGTGACTACCTTTAAAGAATCCCGGTTTTCGGAGAGGCGGACTTTGTTTTTAGTGGCGTATTGAAGGGCGAATTAATCTTTCGTTGGCTCTCGCCCGTTTTGTTCACCAGTGCTTGGCGGCAGTAGTTATTAGACTTCCATCGTCGAACAAAAGTACCGACACAAATTTTGAATGACGCAACCAAGTGTGTTCGAGATGTGTGTACGAGATGTGTTCGCCGCTGAACGCAAATTTTTTTAGCTCTTTGAGACGCACGTTCTGTCGCGCGTGAGGTTTAGGGCGTTTGAAAAAAAAAAAGCATTCGCACGTTTTGGCTGACAGCTTTAGAAGGACATCCGTTCTATACCTCCGCCCTATCGACATGTAGGCCACAAAAAGAGCAGCTTGGCAGAAAACGGCGGCTCCCGAACAGCTCAGACGACTGGCATATGACGGAATGGTCTGTGTGTTTTGCGAACGTCATTGCGCATGCATTGAACGTCATTGCGAACGTCATTGCGCATGCATTGTTGATTCCTTGCATAAACACTTTCTGCAATGGAGGTTCTCTGAGCCCGCCCACGTGCTCTGGTGTTATTCGTCTGCATGCTTAGCCTCACGTCCGTGCAAATGCGCATGCCTTTAAAGGTGTTTGAAAGTATTAGGAATATGTTTCATTTAGGTATAGCATTTAATGTTAAAGATTCATTCTCTCTGAATTGGCAAAAATGTGTGTTACAGTCAGGCATTAGCCTCCTTTCCTTTCTCTTTAGGGCTTTACAGAAGTGCTTACCGTTATAACAGACTTTTCTATTTCTTTCGGTAATTGCAGTTTTTTATTCATTTCAGCGATGTATGTCTGCAGTCTCTCTGGCACCACCAAGACTACTGTGTCACGTTTCATGAAGTATGCCGCACTGCACAAAAACATGAATCTATTCTTCATGAAGTGCCCATTGGAATAGCACAGAAAAGTGTTCCGAGAGTTCCTTCTCTGAGCTAGTGCTAGAGATACCAAGGACGAAAATAGGACTGTAGAGAAAACGAAGAGTCCAAAAGGATTTATATGGTTTTGTGTCATGGAAGCCCTAAGGTGTCATAGTGCCCTAAGGTGGTGCCGCATCTCGAGCTACCAGAAGGTAAGAGAATAATTTGACAGTGGCCTGCTTCTCAAATTGTTCGCTGCTTTAATTTACCTTCTATTATTAAGAGAATTTATTTATTTATTTTTATTTTATATCACATCTGCAATGTCTGTAGTTCAATAAAAATATTGTCTAACTTTTTAATTGTCCTAGTATGCTTGTTTGAACTCCAGGGTACAGGAGTTTTAATGACTACTTATCGCATAATTAACTTCATAACTTTTATTATTGCAGGCAAGTACAAGTGAAGATAACGTCGGAGACGTGCCGTGCTCCCCTTTCGTCATTGCCAAAGGTATTGTTATGGATATTTGCAATATATTGCTGAATATTTCTAAACAGGAAATATTTTGTTCCAGGAGAGAACTTTCTGACTGCCGGGGTATTTACCATCTGTATTGATACCCATGCTGTGATCGAATCCACCACACGGTGCCAGGCATTCAAGTTGATGCTCTTTACACACTTCGCCTTTACTATTGAATACCGCAAGGAGGTCAGCCTAACCCTGGTGTTCACACAAAGGTAAAACTTAATATGATTTTTCTGACTTTTTCAACAACATTCATGCAACTAACTTAGATAAAGCCACATTAGATAGTACAAAAGTAGACAAGTACTGGGGAATTTCCAATATCTGATACTACACTCCCATTTGGCTAAGTCAATGAGGGTTCTGATGGAGGGTATGACTAAATGGAAATGTTCAGCTTAAGTGTAAAACTCTACGGGAATCCTGAGCGGTCATGAAAGATTTTAAGTAATAACGTCAGTATATGGAACGGTTGACGTGTGAAGTATTTTTAATCACTGTTTAATGAGGATTTCGAAGGGGCACCAAGTAACATGACAATTTCCATTATATTAAGTAAGAGCTAGCACTTTTTTATGCAGTTCTGCTGCCGGAGCAAGGTGTGTGCCCGGGCTAGTTGGTATACCATAATTGTGAGCACAACGCAGAAAGAGAGACAATAAACAAAGGACCGACGAGGATTGGTGCAATCAAGCGAGAATTTTCTATAAGCAAAATGGGCACAGATTGCATCAGCAACACGTCTACAAGTTTATTTGGCATCTATAGCTACACACAACTTTTTCATATCTCTTATTGTTTGCAATGGAGAACATGTGCACGCATGCGCTTCAGGATGAATATGTTCTTTTCCTGACTGTCTGGGGCAATGCCATAAAATCCGTGGTGAAAACTGTGCCCGTGGTGTCCCATCATCGACGTTGTCCGGGTCTATCGCGTTACAATGGTTTCAGTGTAATTTTTAGCAGATCTAAATTGTGAAACACATAGTGCCTACCATGCAATCATGCGTGTGCACTTAAAAAATCGGATAATTCGGTGGTGTTCACTGGTCCCAGCAAGCACATGCATTGTTTAATAACACCTTTGTTTTGTTTAATAGCATGGTAGCTTTGTTTCAACTTTGGGCTATGCGCGCACAATGTCACAAAGCTCATACATGGTGGAAGCTGTTGAAGGTGAGGGCCTTCAGCGGCAGTCCGCAAGTTCACATAAAACTCGCTTGTTACATTCCGACGGACAAACGATCAGTTGCGGACCGATTTTTCGGCGAAAAAATGATCATCACGTGGGTGTGGTGGTGTTGCTCGAGGAGGTACGTAATAAGGGATGGTTTGAGAAAACGTTTCGGCTTAATACACGGGGTCTTGGGCCGCGGTCTCATTGTGAACGATGAACCTAATGACAGAAATTGTGGCTTTTACTCTTGTGCAAAACAGGTACTGCATTTGCGCATTCATCAAGAAAAAGAAAATGCATTGATATAATAGTCATTTGTTTATATTTTTCTTGATACTCTCGATAATTGGGCATTCGGTTAATTCAGACGTTTTTTCCGGACCCGTGAAATGCGAATTAATGAGCTTTTATTGTATTTGGGTGAGTGTTTAAAAGCACGTGAACCTTGCTCGGTGAGGAGCATTATTTCCTTTAAAGTCCTTACACTGCAATAAGTGACATTGCATGTACCATAATGCAATTTTATAGAAATGAATCTCCATCTGGATCATGAGGTTATTTTTTAACTGATTCCACACACCTTAAAGCGGCAATGCGAGGGTTTCTTGAGCGCTCTACCAACATAATCAATGTTGTTCTCAGTGTGGTCCATTATGTTCAGCATAGTCATGCAACAGCGTGGTGCACCTAAAAATACCATTATTCGTTTTTAGGGCAGCCGCAGCACTCAACCCTGACAGAGGGAGCAAGGTCGAGAAGTCAAGGAAGCAGCGCCGCCTCACACCACAAATGACCAACTTAAGCAAAGCTCTGCGAGACTATGAATTTAAGTGCTACAACGCAAAATTTGCAGTGTCATTATGAATATACCGTATTTACTCGAATCTAAGCCGATGTTTTTTTTTTCGGAAAAACGATGTGCGAAAGTGTGTGTGTGTGTGGGGGTGGGGGGGGGGGTTGGCTTAGATTCGAGTACAATGATAAAGTTTTTTTTTTCTGGCCTTGCGAATTTCGCGGGTCGGCTTATAATCAGGTACGGCCTAGATTTGAGTAAATACGGTATATCTACACAATTTCCAAACCAGTTTGAATCTACGGTGACAACATGTACCTAGTTTTCATTATTTCGCAGCTGTTTACATGCAGCATTCCCTGTGCTTAAATAAAGATTCGTTTCTTTTATCATGAAAGGAGAATCTACTGAAACGTGCCTGTTTTTATTGCGTTATTTACTAGAGTGCTGGAGGCAACATCTCGCGGTTGTAGCTCCAAGTAGTTCACAATGTCCGCTCGGTGCTCGGCTGCTTACCCGAAAGTCGCGGGTGCGACCCCGGCCGAGGCGGTCGCATTTCGACGGAGGCGAAATGGTAGATGCCCATGTACTGTGCGATGTCAGTGCACGTTGGAAACACCAGATTTTCGAAATTTCCGAAGCTGTCTACTACGATGCGCCTCATAATCATATCGTGGTTTTGGCTTGTATAACCCCAGATATTATTTTAAGAAATTGGAATATATTTGGATTATGCAAACGCAATATATTGGTATTTTTGCCATTGCATTTGGCTAAACAAAATATTTTTGCGTATCGCTTGTACGAGTGACATAACTACTTTTTAGTACTGAGGAATGCTTTTCTAAGAAAATATATATAAGTTCATCTTTATGCATAAAAAATATGTTCCAGAATTAAAATGCAGTAATGAAATAGCAGGAGGGCAGTAACAGAAAACACAACCTTTGTGACTCGATATCCGAACTTGTACTTATAGATAATGTTTCTGTAAAGGATAACAGACACTATTAGCGAAATAACAGATAAATGAGAACAGAAAACAGTTTTTTTTTCAGTGTCTGAAAACTGAAACGTGTTATTAAACATAAAATTTCTGTACTGTAAGAGTGAATGTAACAGTGAAATAACAGAAAGAAGACAAACAGAAAACCAAGTTTTTTCTGTAACACAAAACTGAACATTGTGTTTATGCAGAAAAATTCTGTAAAGTAAAACTGAAAAAATCTGTTAAAACACAGAAAACTTCAAAATGGAAAACATAGCTTTACAGAAATTTTGTGGAAGAGAGCTGCCAGACAATTTCTGTTTTTTTTCACAAAATATTTTTTACAGTGTGGGTGATATATCTATGACCGAGTGCATAGCGCCAGCGGCGATTGCCGGTCAAAGCTGCCACAAGCAGTAGTTTCGTTTTCGCCGCGTCGCTTCAGAACTGTGTAGTAGCTATTCATTATTGTGCATTAGCGAGCCAGGTTTATTCAGCAGCGGATGCTGTGCCGAGCAGTTTCGTTTCGACTGTGGGGGCAGGCCGCACACGCGCCTTCGGAACTGCGTGGTCGCTATGATCGTGTCTTAATTTAGCGACCGCACTTTTGTCCACAGCGGATGCGGCACTCAGTAGCCTCGTTTTGACTTCGGGCAATGCGCGCGCAATGTCACGCAACTCGAACATGTGGAAGCTGTTGAAGGTGAAGAGATTCAGCCGCAGTGCACATGCTGGCATAAAATTCGGTTGCGACATTAGGATGCACGAACGATCATTTGTCGATCGTTTTTCCGGCGCAGAAGGTATCTTCACGTGCGCGTGGTGGCGGTGGCGGTACGTAATAAGGGAGGGGGTTAGATCACGTCTAGTTTGTTTAGTGTTAAGACACGGCTGTCTTGAGCCGCGGTCACATTGTGAACGGAGTTGCGAATAGAGAAATTTGCGGCATTTGCATTGCTTTTATGCCAGATATGTACCATGAATTTAAGTGGTCATCAACAAAATGCGAATGCATTGATGTAATAGACACTTGTTTATTGTTTCCTTGATACTTTCAATAATTCGGCATTCGGCTAATTCGAACAAATTTTCCGCGGTCCCGACATCCCATATGTCATCCCATGAGCAATGTATGGGTCTAAAGGCAGATGAAGGGGCTAAAGGCAGATGCACCTGCCTTTGTCAAGCAGGTGCATCTGCCTTTAGCCCCTTCATCCCAGAGAACGTCTGTCTGAATAAAGCTGAAATTTTAAAAAATAATAATACATATACATAGCACATTTCCTTTGAACCAGTGTTAAGATCCGCGGTTTGACCCTGCGACTATCCATTACAAACTTACAAATCTACACTTCGGATATAACGAGAATATATGAGAGATGATCATCTTAGTTGCGAATGCATACAAAACTTTTGTCCAGTGTGACTTAGAGATGTGAATGAGACCCGGCGAGGTTGAGTAGGTGTGAGTGGTAATGATCGAAGATGGGAGCTATTAGACGTGTAAACGCGAGTATCTGTGAACGGGAGTGTACTTCAATAGGGACATCAGGGGCCGCATGTGAGTGTGAGTAGACCGGAAAGCTTGGCATGATCATTCATGAGTAGACTCATTTCAAAGGCGTGAGTATGAGTGAGTGACGAGGGATGTGAGCAGGCACGAGTATGAACGCAACATTCGAGTGTAATAGGTGTGAGTATGAATGTGAATGAGTACCCATGGGAGTGAGTAGACATGAGTGAACGTGAGTACAAATGGCTGTGAGTAGGTGTGAGTATGAACGCGAGCACCGGTGTGAGTAGGTGTGAGTCAGTACTTACCAGTGTGAATGGGCCGGTGAGTACCGATGGGTATGAGCAGGTATGAGTATAAACGTGAGCGAGTGCCCATAAGTGTGAGTACACTTGAGTGTGAACATGAGTACTTATGAGCGTAAGTGGGGGTGAGTATGAACGTGAGTGAGTGCCTATGAGTGTGAGATGGCGTGAGTGTGAACACGAGTGAGTGTGAACACGAGCGCCACTGACATCGACGGGATGGCACAGTGAAGAAAGAAGAGGTCGGACGTGACCTCGTGCGGCGCGGCAGCATGGCTGGCGCGAGGGGCGCAGAAAAATAAAGAAAAAGTTAGTTGGTTTTAGGCTTCGGCGCTAGACGGACGTGTCGAGTCGTTTTCTTATGTGTGCTCCACAAGTGAGTACGAGTAGATATGAGTAAGAGCGTGAGTAAGTGCTATGAGTGTGTGTACGTGTGAGTTTCAACGTGAGTGAGTAGGTATGATAGTCAGAGTATGAACGTGAGTGAGTACCAATGAGTGTAAGAGGTGTTACTGAAAGTGAGTGAACACTTATGAGTGTGAACGGGCGTGGGTATGAACACGAGTGAGTACCAATGGTGGTGATGTGTGAGCATGAACGCGAGTGAGTGCCTGTGAGTGTCAGGAAGCGTGAGTATGAACTTCAGTGGGTGTGAGTGGGCGTGAGTATGCCCATCAGTGGGTGTTGGTGGGCGTGAGTATGAACGCGAGCGCCTATGAGTGTGAGTAGGTGTGAGTATGAACATGAATGACTACTAATTGCTGTAACTTGGTGTGAGTATGAACGTGAGTGAGTACGTATGACTGTGAGTAGGCGTGGGTATGAACGTGAGTGAGTGCCTGTAAGTGTTAATATGAACGTGAGTGAGTGCCTGTGAGGGTGAGTAGGCGTGAGTATGAACGTGAGTGAGTGCCTGTAAGTGTGAGTATGAAAGTGAGTGAGTGCCTATGAGTGTGAGTAGGTGTGAGTATGAACGTGAGTGAATGTCTACGAGTGTGAGTAGGTGTGAGTGTGAACGTGAGTGAGTGCCTATGAGTGTGAGTGGGCGTGGATATGAACGTGAGTGAGAGCCTATGAGTGTGAGTTGGCGTGAGTATGAACGTGAGTGAATGCTTATGAGTGTGAGTGGGCGTGAGTATGAACGTGAGTGAGTGCCTATGAGTGTGAGTGGGCGTGAGTATAAACGCGAGTGAGTGCCTATATGTGTGAGTAGGCGTGGGTATGAATGTGAGTGAGTGCCTATGAGTGTGAGTAGGCGTGAGTATGAACGTGAGTGAGTGCCTATGAGTGTGAGTGGGTGTGGATATGAACGTGAGTGAGAGCCTATGAGTGTGAGTTGGCGTGAGTATGAACGTGAGTGAATGCTTATGAGTGTGAGTGCGCGTGAGTATGAACGTGAGTGAGTGCTTATGAGTGTGAGTGGGCGTGAGTATGAACGCGAGTGAGTGCCTATGAGTGTGAGTAGGCGTGAGTGTGAACGTGAGTGAGTACCTATGAGTGTGAGTGGGCGTGGGTATGAACGTGAGTGAGAGCCTATGAGTGTGAGTGGGCGTTATTATGAACGCGAGTGAGTGCCTATATGTGTGAGTAGGCGTGAGTATGAATGTGAGTGAGTGCCTATGAGTGTGAGTAGGCGTGAGTATGAACGTGAGTGAGTGCCTATGAGTGTCTGTAGCCGTGAGTGTGAATGTGAGTGAGTGCGAAAGCTGAAAAAATTGGGGTGAGTGAGTGTGAGGGATATCGGCCGGTAATTTCACACCAATGACTTCTCCTGATTTATGAATAAGTATTATTTTTGCAATCTTCCAGTCATCTGGCAACTGGGATGAGGTAAGCGATTTTCGAAAGATTAGTCCAAGAAACTTGCTACACCCTTCCGCGTACCTTTTCAGAAACTCGTTAGGAATATTGTCTGGACCACTCGATTTTTTTGGACCTAAGTGAAGAAGCAAGTTCAATATTCCTTCATCTGTGACTTCGAGGTGATCGATGATTGGCGAATCGAGGGATAATACTGGAGGAATGATACCATTATCAGTCGTGAACACTGATTGGACGGGACGGCGCGGCGGACGGGACACTGACTGACGGGACGGCGCGGCACGGTACGTCGTACAAAGCTTCTTTCTCGGCTCTCCCCCTGCCTGGTCTTTGGCTGTGCAATTATCAAGAGAAAGCAAACGGCTTCCTTTGAGCAGCGATGGCCAGCATGGGTTGCGGTCAAGCGACCGTTCTCAGAGGTCGGCGGCCCGAATGTGTGGGAAAATGAGGAGGACATCCCCCGCTCTATGCCGTCGCTCGAGGCGACAGTATGCGTGACCCCAGCAACGACCGACATGTGCTTTCGCAACAATGCAAGGTCGAATGCGTGGGAGGCAGGGTCAAGCAAACGCCTTTTCTTTCCCAGAACCGTTTAACGACTGGCCCCGCGAGTTCAACTCGATGCGTATGGGAAAATGGCGTGAACGCGCCAGGGCTAAGATACAGATGTATTTCGACCGTGAGAATCCCTGAGAGCGTGGGATAAGGAGAGGGAGAGCCATGATGGGAAAGAGTGCCAAAACGCCTGTCTGCACTGTAATGACACTGCTGTCGAGACTAAGGACGGCCCGGTAGGGAGGGGCTTAATCTGAGGATAAACGGATTGGACAGGGGAATGCCGAGGCGGACCACCAGTGGCCACCTCCCCTTTTCTTTGTTTACCGCAAGGTACTTAAGACTGCACGGAATTCGTTTCCCTTCAGTCTAGGCTGTAATCACTTAGCTGATCGATCAGTAAGACTCCGTACGATGCAACTTTCGTCTGGGCCGTAACCACCCGGTGGTCGAACAGTGAGACTCGGTTCTTCGTATGTAGTAACAGTGTTCTAGGCTCTAACTTAAGAAAAGTTAACTAGAAGAGTAAGGCGCTGTTGATGTCTATGTTATCATCAGTGTGCTTCGGCAAGATGTACATATGACTGTAAATATTTCGCTACAATATACCTTCAAGTTTTTATTACCTCCAACCTGCCTCCTGCTTCATCGACGTCGAAAAACCAAAACCTCTTGGCGACCGCTCCACAGAAATTCATTTCCATTCCTGAAGAGACCTTGCCTTTTATACCAATCTCTCAATTCTGGCGCAGCACAACAGCATAAGAGACGCATGGAGGGAATGCGTTATTTAGCATGCAAGATATGAATTATACTCAACTGAAATAGATGAAAGAAAAGGAGCCTACAAGTCAAAGTGCCTACTGTGGACTGAGCGATGTCTAACACTGGCGTGAAGTCCCAAACCACGCAAATACATTTAATTGGAACGATCTTTTTCTTTGCAAAACAGTTCCCACTTTCCGACAATAGATGATTACTGTTGTTTAGGGAAGCTCAGAGAACAAAGAGACGTGTTACTGTATTTTCTTGTTACTAGAGATGTCCTTTACGCAGTAGCCACCACGCTCTGGAAACACAATGTTGGACATTTTTAGATGCGAAGTATCTTAAGGCGGAGCTCAATCCGGTGGTGGTGGTGGTGGTGGTGGTGGTGGTGTGCGGCGTGACCACCCTTACTGCGCATGCGCATACCCTCTCCACACACCTCTTCTCCACTCACCCTCTCCCCTTCCCCTCTCCCATTCCACTTTCCACTTTCCCTCTCCCATTTCTCTCTCCACTTTCCCTCTCCCCTCCCCCTCCCCCTTTCCACTCTTCCACTGAAACGCGGGCTAGACATGCCGAAATTCTCCTGCGCAACGCCGCGATGAGCTCGAGCGCATGCGCGTCGCCTCCCCTTCTCCCTCCTCTCCACCGCTGCCCCCCTCTCGCCCGCCTGTCGACCGCGTTCCCCGCTCGCCCTGTGAGAATTAACGGCCGGGCTAGATGGAAGATACGACACGCGTAGCGTCCCTCTTCGCGTTCCACGACGCGAGGTCGGTAGCATGCCCAACGAACGCCAACGAAACGCGATCGTGCAAGTGCTCCGGCTTCGCATCGCCTCATGGTCCCCTTTAGCGGGAGATGGTGTAATTTTCTGCTTTTATTCTCATAAAATTGATGCAACATGTTTTTTCATAATATCATTCCGCAGTCCTTTTAGAACATTTTGGGGGACTTTGAACAAAATTGAGATGGTTTTTTTTATTATAGATTTTTGAATCGAGGAGCACTTGAGTCTTTTTGGTGTTTCGAGCATGAAAATTTACTACTTTGAAAATTACTAGAGAAATAAAAATGCAGAGATGCATTATTCACATAAAGGCCTATTCATACTGCAAATATGAACAAGCTAAGATGTTTACAGAAGTAGCCATAGCGTCCCAAATGTGACTGATTTTCACGTTTTCGTCCGGCGTGAAGGAATTCGACCATCCCTTACGCCTCCCTACGACGGCCCGTTCAAGATGCTCAGCCGGACAGAAAAACTGTTACCATTGAGCTCAACGGGCGGGAAGAAGTCGTCGCTCTGGAATGAGTCAAACCCGCATACTTAGCCACCGCCCCGCCATTATGCGCTTTCGACCACTAAGCCGCCCCTGCAACCAAGTTTCATTTTCTCCTGGATGACTTGTGCCGTGAAGCTTGTTGAATATGTGACGGCGGAGTCGGAATGGGACAAACGGACGTGTTCGACCCCGTGACACGTCGCAAGTGATGGTGCCGGAAGAAAATGGGAGGGGAATGTCGGACAGCACCAGTGATGTGGTGGATGAGCGGATGTCCCTAAGTTCGACGTCTGTAAGTTGCGCCGTGGCGATTTCTTCGAAGTCAAGTGTGGATGCCGATATCGCGTCGATACGGGAGAGGGCATCTGCAGCCGCATTGACTGGGCCTTCAATGTACCGGACGTCCACAGTGAATTCGGAAATAAAGTTGAGGTGCCGTATTTCTCGTGCGGTATAAGTATCGGGGTTACCGCGAAAAGCGAATGTCAAAGGCTTGTGGTCCGTAAGGACTTGAAAGCTTGAGCCTTCCAACAGATGTCGGAAATGTCGAATGCCCAGATATACGGCCAGTAGCTCACGACCAAACGTGCTGTAACGCGTTTCTGCCGGTTTCAGTTTCTGAGAGAAAAACCCGAGTGAATACCAAGAATTCTCGGACTAAGACTCACCGAAATTTTCCTCAACCGGACTCACTCGGACTCAGACTCACTGAAATTTTTCACAACTGCATTCACACGGACTCAAACACACCAAAATATTACTCACCCGGACTCACTCAGACTCAGACTCCCGGCAGGATCAGAGTCTGAATGAGCCTGAGTGAGTCGACTGAGTGTGACTTGGCTGGCCTATGTGTCGGTTAAACGTGGCGGTGCGCTAATGACCGCATGCGCGAGCATTCGAACAAGGTTCAGAAAGCAGCTACAGATAGTCAGTTATCTCTTGATTGTGACAGTTGCGGTTGCCATCCATCTTTTAAAGATACCACTTTCTTGTCAAAATAACATGACGAGCGCGCGCGTCTCATTTCAGAAGCTTATCACATTCACAACTGCGGCGAGGCATGTGTAAGCCTCCCCTCGATTTCCATCCTTCCGGAGGAGATAGAATTCATGTCCCATTGATCGCCTTACCGCCTCTGCGCACGCTGAGTCTTCAATTTTCTGTAGTCTCATTGCGATAGTGGTGAAGCTTATTTATGCTGACTGAAGGAATAAAACATACTTGGTTGCAGTCAGCGCCGTGGTCTCGTGTCCTTTCTTGTTTCGTCTTTTTAGCGCTATTTGTCACTCGTAATTACGAACCAACCGGCCCAAATGCGTACCCTACTACACTTCCTGATTGCTTCGACTGAAATCGATTCCCACAATACATAAAATCTGCCGTATTTCTACCTACGCATTAAAGAGGTGCCGGGTATTGGCGGCAAGGAGTTACGGAGTCTCCATCTATCTGACGTGCCTCGATTGCGTGCTAGGTAGGATACCGCCGGCGCGCTCCCTATAGGTTTTTCTGTCGGCGCTCTACAAAAACGCCTCGCGGAAGCCCTCCAGGGCATTTCTGTAAGTGCTTTCGAACGGAACTGTGTTCTTTGCTGTCAAAATAATAATTTTCGACGAACTGAAAGCATACGATAGTCTACAGTCGCTGTCTCTTTGCAGAAAACCGAGCACCCGTTTCACGCGGTCACCGCGTTGAGACCTCTCAACCGGCTTCTTGCGTGAAAGGTAGTCACTCGTGACTGCAAGCTATGTGAAATATTTCGTTAGAGTAGACTGCCTGTATAACCAAACGGAGCATAACAGAAAGAAGCCTCAAGCCAGCGATCGCACGGGTTCGCGACGACTGACGGTGCCTCTGCATGTATGAGCGTCTGCATGTATGTGCGTACTTATGGTTTCGCTTTTGCTACCAGCGCGTTTTGGCACCGCGCTGTGAACTTTAGGCCGCAAGATATGAGAATTTGTGAGTACACAAACAACTGTTGCGCGGACGCTATCAGAGCTGTTCAAAAACAATTTCGTTACAACTACGGCTTCGGTGCGCATGGCAACTTTGTAATGTGCCGTCCCGACGATACAGTGTTTTTTTTTCGGTCTAAATTCCTGTGCGTTTCAATGTCATTTGACAAGTTGATTCGCACTGCGTATTGATCGGTCTTCTCAGCGGGCAAATGCCGCTGCTTCTGTTCCTTTATTCAGTGCATTCATTTCGTTTCGTGCTCACTCAAAACGTGAACAAATGCGACTCCTTTTATTAATGCTCCTTAATTATCGTTCCCTTTGCATTCTAGTGAACTTGCCGCTCTCTGTCGTCAACATATTCATAGACCAAAGCTTCACCACTTCGAGACTGCTGGTCGAAGAAGCAGCAGTCTACGAGACCGAGCATGTAGTATTATGCAACGCCAAGGAATAGAAAGAAAATACAGAAACGTTCGCCGGACTTGTACTGCAAACGTCGGCTGTGAACTAGGAGCCACATGAGCTTGAAATAGCGGTGAATAAAATAGAATTATTGCGGCAACCAGCTGCTGCAAAACAGGATAGTAATTATTTGGCGAGTACCCCAGCAATTTTGGCAGCAGTGTCGTGTCTAACGTTAACAGGGTGGCATATCTTTCCCACGAAAATAAATGAGGCTCCAAGCGAATACATGGGGTTGGAGAGGCCCAACGTGGGTTTCAGAGTGGCACAAATAAATTTGGGCTTTTTAGCACATAGTGTTTGCGTCAGGGGAACGCAAGCTTCACTGAAAAAACGTTATTGCCAACATAAATGCAGCGCACAGCCGCAGCATTTGACTCTTTCATTAAGTACGTCCATAAGCAAACGTCGTGTAGATTATCAAGGCGAAAGCTTTAGATGCCTCTTCAAACGGGAAAATTGAACGTCGGCGGCGTCAAGACAAGTGACGCAAAAATAATCGTCACATGATGACGTCACGACGTGACGTCACAGAACTAAATTTGTAACTTCATTACGACATCCCCATGACGTGACATAACGTGATGTCACATGCTGACGTATTTACACGACATGGTCCCTTTGCATTGCCGCCGATCACGGAGGCAATGCAAAACGTCGTGTAGCTTATGAAGATGCCTCATCAAACGCGAAGATTGCCCGTCGGCGTCCCGCGCCGGCGGCGTCAACACGAGTGATGCAAAAAATAATTGTCATGTGATGGCGTGACCATATGACGTCACAGGTCACCAAAACATGTAGCGTCATTATGACGTCACATACCGCGACGCCACATGATGACGTAACACGCGTCATGGTCGCTTTGCATTGCCTCCGTGATGGGTCACGGAGGCTGTGCAAAACCGTAGGAGGTGCAGAACGCTTTTGGAGGGGGGCGCGGGAGAATCAATACATCGACTGACAAGAAGAAGAAGATGGCTTTCGTCTTCTAGTCATCTTTGGCGAATGCCTTAGGCAACCTGTGAGTTTTTAAAGACGATAGTCTTTCTTGGGGAACTTAAACGCAGAAATTTTGGTCTGTCTGTCTGTCTGTCACCCGTTTCAGCCACCCGGCAAAAGTTGAACCACTTGCCCAAGGGCCAGCCATCTTGAACTGGTTTGTAGGTTCATACCTGTGTACATTGTCGATCAAAAAGCGAACATTACGCTTAATTGAGGCGCAACATCACTATGTAAGTATTGGGTAGTGTGTTCCTTTACCAGAAAATACATAGATACGTAATTCTATAGACCCAATTTCTTAAGGTGCGCTTAAAATGTTTAATTCAACTTAACTAAACAATGACTTGCGCATCTGCCAATTTTATGGACGTTCAGCACGGGGCCGACAATCAAGAGGTCGCACGGGAGGGTTCTGAGATGGTATCGCACGTGGTAAAAGGTAGCGCCTTTTCCATCCTGTGGTAGATAAGTATCATTTGCCGGCGGGAAGCGAGCGTGAGCCATCGTCTCAGTGCGCGCTGTCCGCTACTCACCGAACATCGTAGGCCCGACGCATTAACGAAAGTCTTCGTCGCGGAAGTGCTTGTTGCACGCAAGACTCGTAGCCGATGGCTACTTGCCGGTCCTTAGCTTTACAACACATGCTTCACGCAGTTCCTTGTCCCCAGGGCTGTGCAGTATCGCCATACAAGAGTATTGCGATAGTATTTCAGAGATACTTTTGAGTATCTGTATTTCTGTATCGAGATACATTTGAAAAATGTATTTGTATCTCAGTAGTGAAATACTTTTACGCTGTATCGTTTGTATCGCGATACTATGCAGGACACGGGTATCTCGTTACATTTTTTTTGTGTCGGAAATGAGTTGAGGCGTGCTTCCAAGGGAAGGATGACGTTTCTTTTTGTTTGTTTTTGTGCCAAGACAAGCAAAGGTGCACCGCCGGTCGCCGACAGAAAGGGCGCCAATGGTTTCCCCTCAAGCACAGAATGGCCCATGTGGTAAAGCGCGCGACGCCACAGGCGGCAGATTCGCGGAGGCAGTGTTGTCAGCCCCTGCCGACGAAAGTCGCTGTCTCTCAAGGCCAGTGCAGCACGCTTAATTTTTTTCGGGTGGCAAGCCATTGCTTCGTGACCCCCCGCGCAGATACCACCTTGGAACAGAGGCTTTGCAATGCTTCGCGTGCGTTCAGTTCTTAAAGCGGCGGCCCTTCCAAAAGCACTTTCCGTAGTTGCGGCGGAAGTGACTAGAAGAAGGCTATCTTTTTCACGCTTTCAGCCACCTTGCCGCGTGTCAGGGTGCGTTCCTAATTGATTACAAGCGTGGAACGGTCTTTTGTACCAGGCTTCTCCACCACTGGAGCCGACTTCGCCTCTTACGGCTTGCTGAAATCGGTGCTGGTAGCGTCGGTGACAGCATTATTGATGAGTGACCCTTTCGGCCGAGGCGACGAGTGCTCGCTGTAGTTTGTGATGGGGTGCGCTGAGCCGCTGTCGCTGGTTCCACGTCTGTCTAGAGAGCTGCCAGTAGCAACTTGGGGAGGTCTTAAAACCTCTCACCCCCGAAGAACGTGATATTAGGAAACCAATGTCTGAATTGTGCTGTATTTACATATTGGGCTCCATTGCACATAGGTAATTATGGCCGGCCTACATGGGCAGCGGAATCCTCAGCCGTCTGACCCGGCGCCGACCGGGCCAGACGGCTGAAGATTACGAAGATGGGGGCCAACTTCGGCTTCTGAACGGTCAGAACAACCCCACGTCAGGGCCGAAGTGTTTCGCTATCTAGATGACCCGAGAAGAGATATCGCCATGCTGCACTGCTATCCGGCTATGAAGGCGGTATTTATTTACTATAAAACGGATTTGTGATCGGCTGCAGCGGTAGAGAGACTTCTCTTTCGCGAGTCTTGCTCTGAGGCCGAAACGACGCTGTCTAGAAGACAGCCTATTTGAGATGCTCACGCAGGAACCTTCTCAGCAAAGCATATCTTATGTGCAAAATAAATGTATACTTTTTTTTTCATTTCACTGGTGTTCATTAGTGATTCGAGTGATTTGCTTAACATGCTATTTCTAGCATAGATCATTTTGTTGTCACCAAGTATGTCGCTTTCGGTGTCCAATGCTTGTTAAAGTTGTTGTGAAATAGTGTATTTTTTATTGCAACTGATACGTGTGATTATGTCATTATTACTAATTATGTACATTGTAAACCCCGCGGTAATGTCTAAATGGCACTGAAGGTGCTGAAATAAATAAATGAACTGAAAGTTTCAATGCACTCGAACATTATTTACAACATTATGCTGCACTTATAAATGTGTTTGCGGAGTATGAGCATCCTTGACATAAAAAAAGTATTCCGGTATCTGTATTCCTGTATCTATATTCCGGAATACTTTTTTCGACTTATTGCGGAAGTATCTCTTAAATATCCCGTTACGGTAAAGGAAAATGTATCTCAGTATCTGTATTTTAGGCTTCCAGTCCATGTATTTCAATATCTGCATCCCGGAATACTTTTCCGAGTATCTCTGCCAGCCCTGCTTGTCCCGCGTTACCGGTGCAGGCTGACTCTGGGCTCCGTTGCGTAAGCCCGGCACTGCGGCACCGAGCGGTAGAGCCCCACGTTCGTCGCCTTCGGAGGCAGCCACTCTATTACAATGGTTTCAATTGAGCAGAAAATGCGAGAAAACTTCCGCATTTGAACAGATCGCAGTGCATGTGGGGTTTGAAACTCGTTTTCAAAACACGCGGCAGCGCTCCACAAGCAGCCGACGCGGCCGCTGAGACCACGTGATCCTGCCAAGCACGTCACGCCGACGGTGGCGCCGGCCTTTCCAGTGGTGGGCCTCGAGGCCAATATTTGACGATTTAGTCAGTAGAGTGCTGTGATTCCTTGGTATGAGCGCATATCCTCTGTTCTGTTTGTAATTTCAGTGTCGTGGGAGGATGCGGGGGCCGACCGGTACGTGACACCTCGGGCGACCGAATGAGCCTACTGGTTCCTTCTTAGACCCTGGTGAGCTGGTGCCCAGACGAACAGAATCATGTGTCTCGGTCCTCATACCCTCATTATTATACGGACGGCAGTCTCCGCCACACTTCCCATTTTATAATTTCTGACAGCATTTTTGGAGTCGCAGATGACCACCCTGAACCCCATTTGGCTGATGACCAGGCCTATGGCCACTTCCTCAGGCTCTCCCGTCTCGACGCCACTGACTGTGCAGCATGCCATCGGGATTTCGTCTTGTCTAACAGCCATTGCTGCGTGTGCCGCTTTGCTCTGATATTCCGCAGCGCCCGTATGTAGGACGTCCTGTCGACCAGTGCACATAATTTGTAATGCCTCTGTACTGTCGTTACGTCTGCCTCGTGAAAGATAGGGTTCGTGTTTTTGGGTAGCGGAGGTATCTTTATCATGTTCCTGATCTGTCTCATCTGTTGAGCACACTTGCTCATGCTTGGGCTCGCTGCCCATTCTCTATAATGTTGCTCTCGCCCCGTTTTACATCCTAGTAGCCTTTGATAGTGCGTGGTAACCGCAGTGTCAATCAGCTGATCGAGTGTTCGATAGCCCCTAACTTCATAAGTCTGTCGGTGGACGTGTTCGTGGGGATACGACATACTGGAAAGCAAAAGAGTGCAAAAGACGGAGCACCCGCGAAAGAATCTGTGCCTGCGTCTTTTGTTTACTTGTGCTCTGTCATTCGCCCTGTTTTGCTTACTAGCAGGGCCTGCATAGTCATTCCTGAATTCAACCGGAAATCTTGCATAAAACCTTGTTATCAATGGATACTGAAGGATTTCGTTTTCCCTTCTCAAAAGCGGAACTGTTTAGGCTCGAAGTAAGGGCGGGGGCACCCGGAAAAAACTCGGGCGGGTATGCGCCATCGGAATTTGACAGGCCCTACTACCGAGTACAGCAGGTGTACAGGGGAGAGGAGGAGAATAAATAAACGAAATAAAATTTCTTGTTGAGGTGGGATTCGAATCCGGATGCCCACGGTCGGAAGGCGGCCGTAGTAACGATCGGTTATCTAGGCATGGTATGAGAACAAGCACTTGTTGGAACCATATAATTGTGATTGCGCTCCTATGGGCGACAGAATGAGAAAAATAAACAGATAGAAAGAAATAGAGAGAGAAAGGGATAGAATGAAATGGAAAGAGCGATAGAAATAGAGATAAAGTGAGAAAGGGACAGAAAGAAATAGAAGGAGAGGGATAGAAATAGAGATAGAGTGACAAAGGAATAGAAAGAAATAGAATGAGAGCGAAAGAAACAGAGAGAAAAATGGATAAAAAGGAATAGAAGGAGGGCAATAGAAATAGAGAGAGAGAGAGAGAGAGAGAGTGAGAAAGAGATAGAAAGAAATAGAAAGAGAGCGAATGAAAGAGAGAGAAAGCGGCTCAACTTGGCCTTCCAAGGCTTTATGCCCATCCCTATGCTCATGCAGCTATATCTAGGCTTAGGTGGCGGTCTCTTCGTTAGGCTTGGCTGCCAGGCTAAGGAAGGCCGCCCAGCCCCGCTGTTCCTTCACGCTTGGCACCACCAGCGTGAAGATGCTCTAGTTTTAACACGATACGTTAATAAAAGCTCGTTTCGCATAAATTCTGGTGTCCGTGTCGTTGGTTGTTAGCAAAAATCAGAGTTGTTGCGAGCTAAAATTCAAGATATACGGAAATAAATTAATAATAAAAAACCTCGGGAGGGGCGAAACATGTAGACAAGGGTGTTTCAGCTCCACTAACGTGAAACCTGTGGCTATGTACGCGCTGTTTATTCGTGAAACCTGTGGAGGGGCGAAGCATGCAGTGTCTGCCGGTGCTTCCCAGAGCAAAATCTTTGCTAATGAGCAATGAGAGACAAAAGGAAGATTAGACTCAGAGACCCGCAGTCCGCTTTTAGTTAACGTGCATGCTGCGAATCTTTATGGTTCAACTACGCAAAAGAGAAATCTCCCACCGGCACTACTTTGCAGGTCAAGTGGCACGTCATTGCTTGTCAAGCTCCAGTGCCGATATATACGGGGGGGGTGCGGTGAGCAGTTGTGCAGCGCGAGCATTCGGTTTTTAAATGCGAAGCATTTCTTAGCGAACTTCTGCTACTTTGAGCGTATCTATCTATCTATCTATCTATCTATCTATCTATCTATCTATCTATCTATCTATCTATCTATCTATCTATCTATCTATCTATCTATCTATCTATCTATCTATCTATCTATCTATCTAGCCGCCTACGACTTTGTGCTCTCGTGGTCGCTTGGTTCATCGAATGTGCACCAAAATTGGTACGGCATAACATGACTGTATGACGAACATAAATGACAAGTCATAACATGAAAATCATGACACGCATGTCATGTACAGCATGATTTACATGCTACGCTCATGGTGCGCTGGCGGCCGTTTCGCTAGTTCACTATACACCAAAATTGGTATCTTGCGACGTGACTGTGTGACGAACATAAATAACACGAGTTAACATGAAAATCATGACACGCATGTCATGCACAGCATGACTTACGTGCCACGCTCATGGTGCGCTGGCGGCCGTTTCGCTAGCTTTATATACACCAAAATTGGTATCTTGCGACGTGACCGTGTAACGAACATAAATAACACGAGATAACATGAAAATCATGACACGCATGTCATGTACAGCATGACTTACGTGGCACGCTAATGGGGCGCTGGCGGCAGTTTCGCTAGCTTGATCTACCCCGAAATTGGTATTGCGCGACGTGACTGTGTAGCGAACACTAAAAACTCGAGTTAACATGAAAATCATGATACGCATGTCATGTACAGCATGACTTACGAGCTTGATCTACCCCGAAATTGGTATTGCGCGACGTGACTGTGTAACGAACATAAATAACACGAGTTAACATGAAAATCATGACACGCATGTCACGTACAGCATGACTTACGTGCCACGCTCATGGGGCGCTGGCGGCCATTTCGCTAGTTTGATCTACCCCGAAATCGGTATTGCGCGACGTGACTATGTGACGAACATAATAACATGAGTTAACATGAAAATAATGACACGAATGTCATGTACAGCATGACTTACGTGCCACGATCATGGCGCGCTGGCGGCCGTTTGCTAGCTTGATCTACACGGGAATTGGTTTTGCGCGACGTGACTGTGTGACGAACATAAAAACACGAGTTAACATGAAAATCATGACACGCATGTCATGTACAGCATGACTTACGTGCCACGCTCATGGGGCGCTGGCAGCCGTTTCGCTAGATTTATATACACCAAAATTGGTATCTTGTGACGTGACTGTGTAACGAACATAAATAACACGAGTTAAAATGAAAATGATGACACGCATGTCATGTACAGCATGACTTACGTGCCACGCTCATGGGGCGCTGGCGGCCGTTTCTCTAGCTTGATCGACCCCGAAGTTGGTATTGCGCTACTTTACTGTGTGACGAACATAAACAATAGGAGTTAACATGAAAACCATGACACGCATTTTCCTCAATGACATACAAGACGATGTATGCAGCTCTTTGCTGGCTGCTTCGCATTACATCGATTCCCACAATGCGTGGGATCTGCCGGCTTTTTTTCAATCAAGAAACTCGCTTGCAGACCGTGCCTGCGTCGGCGTTATCTCTCGCGGGCAAGGGCGCGTTCTCGTTCCTTGCGAGCTGGTATTTCAGCGTTCATCGCAGAAAGAGCGTTTTCACGGTCACGGCCGGACTGGAAAGGCTCGCGAGCGTTCCGATTTACGGCCGTCGCCATGCGTCTGCTTCCACCTCCCGCTGCACCACCGTGCTGTCGCTGCGACCTTGCCGCTGCTAAAACCCCTGAAACTTCGTAAAATAGCGACACACTCCTCCTCCGCTCTCGTTCGTCGTCGGTCTCCTCCACTTCGCACTCTCTTTTCAAACGTGGCGCCACCTGCCTTGCTCCTGCGTAGCAGACACCCTTTCGCGGAGTAAGCACTTGCTTGCCAGACAAAGCGCTGTAAGCATTCGCACTAGCCGACTAGCTCTTAATATCTTTGTTTTTGTTTTATTGCATTGTTGTTTAGGGGACGTTAGCCCTTTTAAGTAGCACCGGCTACTTCTTTTCACAGATAAAGTTCGGGAAAACCACAGCAATGAAAATAATTGCATAAATGAGCACCAAGGGACAGTCGTGTACCTTCTTCTAGAGCTCAGAATTTTTCTCTGATGTCTTACGCACATTCATTAACGGCACCTTTTGCAGTTTGATAACCTATTATAAAATTGGCCGCGTATCTGCGTGCTTCGCTGCAAATGTCGTCTAAAGACGATAGAAGAGGCGCTGCGTCAGAGCCGTCGATGCGGAGAGTCTGGCGAATGGGCGGGGCAGTGACGTCGCGGCGCGGCGATGACGCTGTTCACGTCACCGCCACACCTCCGCTCCGGCGGCGTCCGCCATGTATAGTCTTCCCGCGCGACGGGCGCACGGCTGAGGCTATGTACGCGCTGTTTATTCGTGAAATATAGCGCTCCTAAACAAATTGCGAAAGCGAAATTGTGCAAGAACATTGTTATACAAATTTAATGAAGAATATGGAGTGAATTAAACGTGTCTAAATCACCGTGAAACTGAGTTGTGCACGCCGATTCGAGTCCACGACGTTCCACGATACGCGCTGCGCTGTTAGAGCGCAGCTCTTAAGGTACGTGCACACTGGCGGAAAGCATGCCGCGGCGGCGTCCCGCCCGTCGGCGCCTCCGCGCGGCAAGCAGCAACACGCTGTCCACATTGCCGGCGCGAGAATCACGAGACAAGAACGGACATGTCGAGGAGCGCGCACCCGCCGGCTTGCTGCCGGCTCGCGATTTCTCCCAGAAAGACGGAGAGGAGTAGCGCGGGTGAGGAGAACAATGTCTGGTTGCTATGACGACAGCCCGTGTGAGAAGGAAGAGGAGGAAAAGCAGGCGCTGATTGGTGGTTTGCTTGCGCGGCAGCCGGCGGTAGCGGCGAAAATAGGTCCCGGAGCGATCGAGTCGGCGGGAGAAAGATTTTGACGCTCCGCGGGAGAAAGAGAGAAAAGCGGCGTCGAGCGAGCGGTGAGCGGCGGGCGGGAGAGTGCCGCGCCTCCAGTGTGTTCGTACCCTTAAGGCCCGAACACACGTACGCGTTGCAGCGCGTCAACGCGTGACGTTTTGACGCGGCGTCGCGCCCTCTCCCTATGGGGAGAGAGGGCGCGCGGCTGGGCGAAGCTGCGCGCCCTCCCTCTCCATAGAGAGAGGGCGCGACGCCGCGTCAAAAAGTCACGCGTTGACGCGCTGCAACGCGTACGTGTGTTCGGGCCTTTAGGCATCTGTTCTTGCGTTGTTCGACATCGCCGTTGGCGTAGTCGGCGTAACCGATAGAGCGAACGAGGTCGAAAGACAGCGAACGTGGATTCTGTCGATACCACGAGCCACTGGCCTCTAACATCGCTTTCTTCCTCCGTCATGCGTGCTCGCCCTTCGGTCGGAGCTCGTGCGCCTGCAGGGCTGGTGGGTGCGCTGCTACTGTCTCGCTTGTCGTTACGGTGATGTCGATGACGCCTTCAATGCACAGAGTGGCGTGCATAGCAGTCGAGCACTGGCAGTTTCTGTGGCAATATATAACGAATGTTCCAATGTGGATAGCCAGAAATTCAAACAGACTTCGCGTTGCCTCAACACAAAGCTGCGCTCAGAATTCGCATGAGGGAGTATCGTGATCATCGGTGACTTTTCGAGCTATGAAGACCTGTGGGTTTGCGTCTATCCTGGTTTTTTTTTAATGCGAAGCATTTCTTAGCGAACTTTGTGACCTTGAGCGTATCTATCTGTCTACCTATCTAGCCGCCTACGAAATTGTGCTCTCCTGGCCGTTTCGTTTACGGGGTGTATACCAAAATTGGTATGGAAAACGTGACTGTGTGACAAACATAAATTACAGATCATAACATGAAAATCATGACAGCATGTCGTGTACAGCATGATTTACATGCTACAGTCTTGGTGCTCTTGCGGCCGTTTCGTTAATTTGATATATACCAAAATTGGTATGGCTTGACAAGAGTGTACGGCGAACATAAATAACAGGATTTATTATGAGAATCATGACACGCGTGTCATGTACAGCATGACTTACGTGCCACGCTCATGGTGCGCTGGCGGACGTTTCGCTTCCTTGATATACACCAAAATTGGTAGTGCGCGGCATGACTGTGTGACGAACATAAATAACGGGAGTTAATGTGAAAATCATCACACGCGTGTCATGTACAGCATGACTTACGTGCCACGCTCATGGAGCGCTGGCGGCCGTTTCGCTTCCTTGATATACACCAAAATTGGTAGTGCGCGGCATGAATGTGTGACGAACATAAATAACGGGAGTTAAATGTGAATATCCTGACACGCGCGTCATGTACAGCATGACTTACGTGCCACGCTCATGGTGCGCTGGCGGACGTTTCACTAGCTTGATATACACCAAAATTGGTATTGCGCGACATGACTGTGAGACGAACATAAATAACGGGAGTTAAATGTGAATATCCTGACACGCGCGTCATGTACAGCATGACTTACGTGCCACGCTCATGGTGCGCTGGCGGACGTTTCACTAGCTTGATATACACCAAAATTGGTATTGCGCGACATGACTGTGAGACGAACATAAATAACGGGAGTTAATGTGAAAATCATCACACGCGTGTCATGTACAGCATGACTTACGTGCCACGCTCATGGAGCGCTGGCGGCCGTTTCGCTTCCTTGATATACACCAAAATTGGTAGTGCGCGGCATGACTGTGTGACGAACATAAATAACGGGAGTTAATGTGAAAATCATCACACGCGTGTCATGTACAGCATGACTTACGTGTCACGCTCATGGAGCGCTGGCGGCCGTTTCGCTTCCTTGATATACACCAAAATTGGTAGTGCGCGGCATGACTGTGTGACGAACATAAATAACGGGAGTTAATGTGAATATCCTGACACGCGCATCATGTACAGCATGACTTACGTGCCACGCTCATGGTGCGCTGTCGGACGTTTCACTAGCTTGATATACACCAAAATTGGTATTGCGCGACATGACTGTGAGACGAACATAAATAACGGGAGTTAATGTGAAAATCATCACACGCGTGTCATGTACAGCATGACTTACGTGCCACGCTCATGGAGCGCTGGCGGCCGTTTCGCTTCCTTGATATACACCAAAATTGGTAGTGCGCGGCATGACTGTGTGACGAACATAAATGTAAGGAAGAAGATGGCAAAGAAGACGCAAGGGTACAGCTCTTAGAGGGCGAAAAAGAAGAGGAACGAAAATAAACAGTAATGGCGACCGTATTGGATTCGTGATTCCTCGGTGTCGTTACAATTTTGGCGCAGCCGACAGGATCCTGGGCGCCTGAACAGCTCCGATTTTCCGACGACCATGCGCGTCGACGTCGCTGCAAGATGTGTCAAGACGGTGAGCGTTGCATGCTGCGTCTATGGTGGAAAGTCGATCTGTCCGCGTGAGCTCTGACTGTTAGGCGACATATCGCCAATTCTCGAAAGAAGATATGAATTGCGAGGAACTTAAAGCGGCCATCGCGCATACTGGCCGGCTCCATAGTGAAGATAGACTACACGAAACCGGACTGACAAAAGAGGTGATTGCTAAAACAGACAGCCCGTTAAGAGGCAAAGATATTTTCCAAGATATAATCAAGCTGCAGGAAGAAAATAGCAAGCGGCAACAACATCTGTTGGAGCTTATAATGCAGACAGGAGTTGACCGATCTCTGAAACCACCTTTGGAAGTAACTAAGCCAGAGATCTACGATGGATCATCATCAATGAATGCTCAGGCCTGGCTTGACTTCTACGAATACGCATGCGATCAAAATTTTTGGAATCACGATCGCGACAAAATAATGCCCATGCGATTCTACCTGGGAGGCGTTGCGAAGACCTGGCATGACATCCGAGCAACAGAGAAGGCAGGACATCCTTGGGCGGACTGGAGGCAGAGCTTTCTAGCGACATTCTGTGAAAGCAAGTTTCGAAGTTGGGACCGTGCAATAGCCTTGAGGTACCTCTCTGGTCCTGTTACGAACTATTTTTTCGAGAAGTGGAGGCTATTGCATGCGGCGGACTCTGCACTCTCCGACTCGTCACTTGTGTGCCTCATCACGTTGGGACTTCCTGAATGCATGCAGCGCCATGTTCAGCTTGGAACACCACGAACGCCTGAGGAGCTACTGCAGATTATGAAGCTGTTGTTCGTTCAAAAGCGACAGTCTTCGGCAAGAGAAGTGACCACCGCTGAAATGTTTCCAGCACCTGGATGGCCAGACCCATTCAGCGAACCCGAGCCGTCTACGAAAAACACAAGGCAGACGAAGAAAAGGAAATTTACCAAAGGATGTTCTGACGACCCTTCGTCCCAAGCATACGAAAAGATTTTTCTCACGGACCGCGCCAAGCTAATATACGTGCCTGCGCAAGTAAATGGTAAGGATGTGAAAGCTCTAGTTGACAGTGGAGCGTCAATCACTGTCATTAACAAGGACGCGATTCCTCAGCTAACTATAAGAAAAGATTGTCCCGTCATCGTGTACGGCTATGATGGCAGGAAACACTGTATGATGAATGGACAGAGATCTTGATTACGTGTCAGGGCAAGAGTACGACTGTGAAAGCACTGGCCCTTCACGGAGTGAAGTATCAACTTCTTTTGTCCCGCCCGGTAATGCAAGAATTGCGTTTGAATCTATATTGGGATGGACAAGTTACCACACATGATGATCGCCTGCTGACTACCTTTACAGCCGTTGCCGAAAACCCCCGCAAGCCTGCCGCAGAAGACGTCACACACATGTATCCCGGGTTACTTTGTGTAGGCGGATACCCGAAGGCGACCACTAAGTTTGAAGTACCATTTGAGCTCCGAGATACGTCCATAGTGAAGCGGAAGGCTTACAACATGTCCAGGGAAAAGAAGTTGTGGCTGAAGGCAGAGCTACAGAAAATGCTTGATGCCGGTGTCATACGTCCTTCTACGTCTCCTTTTGCTTCACCGATAACTATTGCACCAAAAGAGGACGGAACATTTCGTCTCTGCACCGATTACAGGCAGATAAACAAGCAGACTGACCATAGAGTTAATATACTGACTCTAGAGGAAAAGCTGGGCCGCGAGACCTATAACCACAAGAACGCTGACATCTTGGAACGTTGTCATTCTTGCCATCACCTATCAATCCTAAAGAAGCACCTGCACAATTAAAAACTTGCGCATATTGTTTTGTGTTTATTTTGAATACTTCTACGAAAGAATACGACGGCTATTTATGAAATTTACTGCGCGCGGAAAGGAGCGTTTGCAGGCGGGTTAACTAGATGGCACCACCATATCAACACTCGCGAGTACGCGAGTGTGTGCTTGCGGCCGATTGCGCCGGTTTGCGCGTCGTGTCAAAGCCCCTGAAACGTCGTTCGCGACGTGTATCTCGTAGTTGTCATAGTGTCCCGTTGTGTGCGTCTTCTGTCGCCGCATACCACTCGACTTCATGTGACAGCCCTTTTTTTCTTTCGAGCTGGAAACTTCAGTGACATCAGTGCAAACCAGCACGGACGGCAAAGAAGAGATGAGACAAGCCCTGAATGTACGAACTAGTCGCAACCGATTTTTTTAATACTTTTTAACGGCGATAAAGCTTCGTGGGCCGTGTAACTTTAGTTTCGATTGAAGCTTTCGGGAGATGTCTCACCCACATTCGCCGCTGCATGCTGCAATCGACATTGTTCTGCTTTACGGCTCTCTGCGCTGAAGTACGGCAGCAATGAGCTGAAAAAGAACGTTGATACAGGTGTCTCGTCATTGCAAGTCGAATCAGCGCGCGACGACGGCCTACGGACTTTGCTTCGAGCTGCGAATCTGTCGAGTGACCTTTGTGCCAGCGAACGGAGAAACTTTGGTAGGGAGTGCCTAGTAAAAATCATGCACAAACAGGTTGAAGTTTTAACTGTTATCAACCGGACCAGCTGCACAGACAACCGTACACTAACACACGGCTTCACGCATCAAAACACAGCTGATGTTCTCTGAACAGCGCGTAGCTGGCTTAGGTTGGTAGATTAAAACTGATTACCACCGTCAAATATAGCGAGCGTCTCAGGGTCTGGCAACGCTGGCAAAGATCGTTTTGTTCCATCATGGCGGAACCCATGCGGTTATAGGTTCCAATGCATGGGCCCTATGGGGAGCTTTTCCTCTAGAGTCAGTATATTAACTCTATGAGACTGACCTTTTTCCCTTTCCAATGCCACATATTGCCGAAATAATCAATGAAACCGGAGGTTGCAAAGTGTTTTCGCGTCTCGACCTTTGCAAAGGCTTCTGGCAAGTACCTCTGCAAGAAGAAACGAAGAAGTTTTCGGCATTCATTACGCCATTTGACGTGTATGAGTACAACCGGCTGCCATTTGGTTGGAAAAATTCTCCAGCCTGGTTTCAGAAGATGATGAACAGTATTTTGAAGCCATACTTGGGAGTCTTCTGCAACGTTTATATTGACGACATTATAGTGTACTCAAGATCAAAAGAGGAGCACTCTGGACATCTCGGGAAAGTGTTACAAGCTCTTAGTGACGCGGATCTCAAGATCAATGAGAAGAAAAGCGAGTTCTTTAAGTCGAAAGTGGTTTTCCTTGGAAGAGTGTTCGACGGAACCACCAAGAGCACCAAACAGGAGTCCGTTCAAAGGATCGCAAAGCTCACGAAGCCACATGACATTCACTCACTTCGAGTTTTTCTTGGACTCGCAGGCCACTTCAGGAGTTTTATTAAAGATTTCTCCAAGATGACGAAGTGCTTGACGGAGCTCACGAAGAAACAAGTGCCTTTGTTTGGACCGAAGATTGCGAAAGGGTTTATCAAGAACTTGTACGTCGTATATCATCGGACCCTATTCTTACTCTACCGGACTATAGTTTACCTTTCGAGATGAATACGGACGCTTCCAATTATGGTACAGGGGCGGTTCTGTACCAAAGAGACCTCAGTTCACCTCCAGCTCAACATCTTAGGGTTATAGGATACTACTCCTACACCTTCAACCCTACACAGCAGAATTATTTCCACAACTGAGAAGGAGGCTCTGCTGTTTAATGGCTGTGCGCTACTTCCGATCATACATCGACGGAAGAAAGTTTCATTTATACACGGATCACCAAGCATTAACGCACCTGTTGAATATGTCGGAGCCAAGGGGAAATTGGCCCGCTGGGTCAATGAACTTCAACAGTACGATTTTGACGTCTTCCACCGTGAAAGGTAGCCTATTATGACGCCGACGGCCTGTCTCCGTTGGCGGTCGAGATCCGCATGGAACAGTTAACTTGACGACATTATTGGAAGGGTATGAAAGTCTGCACTTCAAGGATGGCAAGTTCTCCTTACCAGACCACACTGATTCCGAAAGTGCTTCACTTATATCACGACAGCCCCGAATCATGTGGTCATGATGGCTTCTGGCGAACGTACAACAAGCTTCTCAAAACGTTTCACATGGATAAACATGAAAAAAGACGTCGAAGCC
>NC_051181.1:34141529-34182000 GCF_013339695.2 Rhipicephalus sanguineus | reverse complement strand
GACGTTCGCCAATGACGTTCAATGCATGCGCAATGACGTTCGCAAAACACACAGACCATTCCGTCATATGCCAGTCGTCTGAGCTGTTCGGGAGCCGCCGTTTTCTGCCAAGCTGCTCTTTTTGTGGCCTACATGTCGATAGGGCGGAGGTATAGAACGGATGTCCTTCTAAAGCTGTCAGCCAAAACGTGCGAACGCTTTTTTTTTTCAAACGCCCTAAACCTCACGCGCGACAGAACGTGCGTCTCAAAGAGCTAAAAAAATTTGCGTTCAGCGGCGAACACATCTCGTACACACATCTCGAACACACTTGGTTGCGTCATTCAATATTTGTGTCGGTACTTTTGTTCGACGATGGAAGTCTAATAACTACTGCCGCCAAGCACTGGTGAACAAAACGGGCGAGAGCCAACGAAAGATTAATTCGCCCTTCAATACGCCACTAAAAACAAAGTCCGCCTCTCCGAAAACCGGGATTCTTTAAAGGTAGTCACGATAGATGTCCACAATAAGCCTTCACGCACGGCTAGAACAGCGGCGTCGGCGTTGGTGCTCACTGAGAGATCACATGTGACATGTGCCACGATTCACCGCCTGTACTACGAGCGCACTTGAGCCCACTTTCCAGAGGTGTTCAGGGCTTCACGCCGTTGTGTGTAAACCACAGGTAACAACCGCGTATCTAACATGAGCTTCAGCAGGGAACACGCCAATCCGAAACGCGCCGAGTTTCTCCTACCGAGGAGAAGACGTGTTCCACCGCAACGCAGGCGGAATGCGATGACGCATGGTAGCGCGTGTACACGTCAAGCCCGTGCCCCATTGGCTAGTCAATCGAGGTATCAGTTTACCGAATGGATGTGCCCCACACGTCCATTCGGTAAACTAGGTTTACCTAGGTTATCTATCTTCCGCCAGGAACTTAAAGCTTCGTAAGGAAGGTCATCCAATGATACTACGCCAAGAAGCTATGCGTTCGCACATTCCCGCCAGCAATGTTCAAGATACACAGCATTATACAACCAAGCAGAACTTATCATGCAATGACCACTACAAAACACTAAACGCCGTACACCAAGCCACAACGTCATTGCTCAGGGCCATGTTCACTATGCAGGAGAAAGCTACCTATTACACGTAGATAAACACACAAAAAAAGGAAACGTTTGCACTTTCATAAAAAAAGAAAGTATTATATGCTCTGTAACGTCGCTCGGTCAGCTGAGTTGAGTTATACGCACTTCATTAGTTTTTAGAGGAAGTCGGGCCAAGCATCAAGAAAAAAAATAGGTGCAGAAACACAGAATACACAGGTTTGATGTAATAAAGAAACAAAGCGGGTAAGGTGAACAAATACCTCTCAATATTCTGTACAGCGAAACCTCGTTAATGGCTGCCCGCAGAGAACGCACATGAAGTGCGCTGCGAACGCTGTAATATGCGCTCTGCAACCGTCCAAATATAAATTCGCATACCTTGACGTGCGCTGCCGCTAACAGCAAAGAAATAAATGGGGCACAACAGCAGGCGTTCCCTCAAGCACCCACTTACAAGGCCTCTTCAGTATTTCTACCAAAGCATGGAAGGAATTCCGACTCTCCCACAACGTTGGTCGCGCGCCGCTGCCGACGCAAAGAATTAGAAACTACGCGAGAGCGAATTTCGAAAGCGGGCAGGCATATCAACGACTTCTTGTTGTAAGGAACTCTAGTTAGAAGCAAACCACTCACCTTTCAATGGCAGACGCACAATAAGCAGGAGCAGGACGGTGTCGTAGCCGCGCTTTACACTGCAGCCGTGCGTAGCCGCGCTTCGACGTGAACGGTAGCCATCTTGTAAATGTAGGGGCCCGCGAGGCATGAACGTAGAACCGCAGAAAAGGCTCTGACTATTAATATATCAAAATAGCATTGTGGGAATAACCAGAAAAACATGAAATGTTATTTCATGGACATTTGTAATCTTTGAAGTATTTAAAACTGTGGAGGTTCAATTTTGAGTGGTTTGTTTTGCTGAAGGTCACGAATAACAGGAAATTTCGGTTTCTCTTTTTAACAGATTTCCTTCATGCCACATTCGCAGGAAGTTTCTTTCGCGGTACAGAAATTTCATGTATTTTATCTGCAAATTTACAACTATTTTTTACAGTGCACGCAGTTCGCGTGCGCCGAGCAAAATCGAAGACAAAGCAAGTGGGACGCAGCCGTCGAAGACTTTGTCGCCAACAACGCGATTATGACTAGATCGTGGACTGCGACCAGACCGCCGCCGTTTAAGTTGTTCGCGAACGCCGTTTTTCCTCCTGTGAGTCGAATTCCGAGTCGAACCTCGGATTGCTTGGCGCGCTCCGAGGATCGTCCGAATTAACCGGGTTGCGGGCAAATATGACCGAATTAACGAGATTTTGATACCATTATACAATGCATAAGCTTGACGCGACCGGAGAACACGTTCGAATTATCCGATTTTCCGAATTAACGAGGGGCGAATAACGACCTTTTAGCGTATAACCTTTCATTTTCGTCGACTGACCAAACACCAAATGTATGGTGCGCTTATTTGCTAACTCCACTTTCACTGCTTATGCCAGGGGTTTGAAACTCACGTCAGCTAACGAGCCGCAGTCACGAAAATTTACTCCCGCAAGGGCCAGTACACAATGACGAAGGTAAGAGTGGGGGGCGGGAGGAATAGTTTGTACAAAATGTCAGGCCATGCATAAACATGCTCCGCCGCTATGTCAGGGACAATTTTCTGCCCCCCCCCCCCTCTCACCCCTGAATGTGCATTGCGCTTGCACGCTGCTCGACCAATATAGCACTGAACGCTTAGGTTTGTTTTGTCGGCGAACACAGTGAAAATCCAGCGCACAATCACGACGTCGAGGAAAAACCACACCACCACAGCGCTGATCGGCCTTGTGCCACATTGTGATTTCTGTGCGCCACACCAGTGGCCGCGTTAATCCTTGGATTATGCCGCTTTTGAGTCATGGCAAGTCGACGCCGCAGTATGGATGTCTGCGTTACGCCATAGAAATGTGTATCTACTACACTGAATCGGTGTACTCCATATAAAATTATTCGTATTAAGGCGAAAGTCTTATATGCCTCATCAAGCGGGAAAAGTGACCTGTAATGCCATGTGACGCTCCCTCCTAATCCGTTTGCTTCGTCCATGTACAAGCCCAATCATTAACCACACACACACACACACACACACACACACACACACACACACACACACACACACACACACACACACACACACACACACACACACACACACACACACACACACACACACACACACACACATGAGATCACGGGAAATACACCATCTTCTCATTACGCGCTCGTGTCGATTGTGTCGACCACCGCCACGGGACCGGCGAGGCTGCCATCGTCCGAGGCGGCATAATAATAATAATATCTGGGGTTTAACGTCCCAAAACCACGATATGATTATGAGAGACGCCGTAGTGGAGGGCTCCGGAAATTTCGGCCACCTGGGGTTCTTTAACGTGCACCTAAATCTAAGTACACGGGCCTCAAACATTTTCGCCTCCATCGAAAATGCAGCCGCCGCGGCCGGGATTCAATCCCGCGACCTTCGGGTCAGCAGTCGAGTGCCATAACCACTAGACCACCGTGGCGGGGCCGTCCGAGGCGGCAGAAGAAATGGCCATAGCCCTAGCAATACTCCATAGTGGTAATGAGGACACGCTTGTCGTGAGTGACGCCAAGACGGCGGTCCGAAACTTTACGAAGGGATGGGTCTCCGTCGAGGCGGCGCACATGCTGAACGCCAGAGTCGCGGACTTTAAGTGCGGGGCGATCACCACCAAATCTCTCAAGTGGTTCCCCGCGCATGTGGGAGAGCTTGGCAACGAACAAAGACCCGACCTCCCATCGAACCACAACGAGCGCGCCCACCGCGTCGCGAGACTGCTAAACGCCGCGACGCGGACGAAAGGGCCACCGCTGTGCGAGACATCGTCGATGGCCAGGCACCCAAGGTTGGAGGACATTCTTCAGCGACGATGATAACAGACCCCGAAGCCTTACAGGACTGCAAGGACATCATGGTCACGTACCACGAGATCCTCAGCCACTACAGGAAAACGCCACCCCACAAGCAGCTAGAGAGGCCTCAGGCGTCTGACCTGAGACGTCTGCAAACTGACACATTCGAATATCCCCGGCATATGAACAGGCTGTGTCCGTCGCTCCACCCTTCACCCGGCTGTCCGTGGTGCGGGCACGAGACAGCGACATGGCACACATACTTTGGAATTGCGAGTGCGGTATTCGCCGCCACTACCCGGACGAGAGAGTGTGTAGTACAGTGTCACGTGCTACTGTTGGCGATGTCACAGCACAATCATCTACGTAGGGCCATTCCATCGTGTACGTCATCCCCTCGTTCTCTGGGGGCGCGCCCGTGAGAAGGGCAAGCAGCGTCCAGTGTGTACCCCATGACGACTGGCTGAGCGGTGGCGAGCCGCCTTTCTCAGCCCACATCTAGTGGACCAAATCTGGGCTGTCCATCAAGCCAGGGCTATCGCCGAGGACGTCGCACGATGTTTCCCGGACGATTGCTCCTGGAGGCCTAGTCCGGGCCAGTGATTCCTCGTTGAACTCTAAATAATTCAAAGTTCATTACCTACCACCTCATTATGCGCAAGGGTGAAACAGTCGTCACAAACTCATAATTTATTAAGGAGAAAGCCTTGTATGTCTCACGCGAAGCACGAATGGCTGGCTCAAAAAATCTAGTGACCTCTGAAGCGCTAAACTGTGCGCTACCGAAACTGTGCCTTTGCGGCTTTCGTGTGAAAAAGAAAAAGCAAAGCGGCGCTTGCGCGGTATAAATTGCATGGTAAAATAGTCGCACCCGCTGGCTTTGGTATTCAAGCCGTCTTAGGAGAATGCATCAGGAGCACTGTGAATCTTTTTCCTGGTTTCTAGGATATTCATGGTTCCTCGGTTCCTTCAAAGCCATCGTGCTGAGGTAGCCGAAACTTCTTTATGATATCGTCGCGTCGTCAAGACAGAGGCCGTAACGCACAGAATCATCATGTAAGAAAGGGAAAATAGACAACCACGGGTGGTTGTCTATTTTCCCTTTCTTAACCCTTCCGCCACCTTGCGGGTTTCCGCAGAACTGATTTGCAATAAGAATCATCGTGTCTTTCTTTTTTTTCTACAATTTTTGCTTTTATGTACATGTGAGAAGTCTGGGATGAGTGAGAAAGTATTATGAAAGAAGTAAACTTACAGACCAGCCCGACCTCTACGCACTACAAAGTGGCACAGATACAGGTTGTCCTGTGATGCCCTTTCCGGCTTTTAGTTTTCGCACTTTGCGGAATATCAACGTGAAATATTTTCGCTATAGCCAAAGAAAAATGTAGATTATTGATGCCGAAAATTGCGCTCAATAGACGTCAGACTCTGGAGTTTCCAAGATGTGTGGCGCCACCTGTCGGAGAAGTATTGAGTAGTGCATAGACCGACTCTCTCGCACAGTTTGCTATGGGACCAGGTGCAACTAGCGAGTGCGAAACAACGATTGAGCTTAATATCGCGTGTGTTTGCGCATTTAGCACTCAGAACGAGAGCTGTGAATTGCTCTCCGCTAGTCGGACGCGCCACCGAGCCGTCGTGAAGTGCTTTCTGGATCACTCGCCTGAACGACGGCGAAAACAGCAGCAGACGAAAGCTCTCCGCACGCTACGAAGAAACTCCGCAAAAGACGCACTGTTGCGTTGTGAATTGCCACGGACGTAAAAGACTGAATAACAACGTTCAGTTCTACCGATTTCCATAGTTGTCGTACCAAGAAGAAAGGCGAGAGCGCTGGATACGGGCCGTTGCGAGCGTGTTGGTTAAGCGAAGTACCCGCGTTCTCCACAGCCGGTGGCATGAATGTGTGGCTCTGCTCTTGTTTTGCGTAGCCCTGATGCAAAACTGTGGTAACCTTGACTATGAAGCTCAGCAGAGGCTCTGACCGCGGTGCTTGTCGTGTAACACGAAGTGAGCAGCTAGAGGCAGACTGGAGACGCGTGATACGCACACCGCGACGAGTTGGTCGTCACAATACAGCATCGCGGACGTACGTACGTTTTGAAGGCTCAGAGTTCTGGTTCTAACTAGCTAACACCACGTGCGTCATACAATTAAATCGCAGAATGTTGGTAGTGACCCCTTTCAGGTTTGTTTCGCCCGTGTCTTCCGCGGTTGCCGTAGCTATCTCGGAGGCCACGGTTTTGCCTTTGTTTGTACCCCGCGAAAGTGGACACGCACGTATCCCCATTTGCAGTACATACAAACCGAAGACGACCATCAAGAGACCATTTGAGAATGCGTAATAAAACACTCCAATGCACAGGGAGCGAGATATGAATTAAGGGAGAATGCAAGTGAAAAGGCGAAAATTGCCGGAGCCATTCGCCCTTGATGAACTGAGTTTTGTAACACTGATCGTAGGATGCATAGCTAAGTAAATTAATCGTGTATGTAGGTACTTTATCGCTGTGGCATACGTATATACCCGATTTTAACGCATTTAGGCTCTAGAGAACGGATGTCGGAGGGCTTGCCTCGAACTCGGTGTCGTGTGATGCTCGCTTGTACTTGCGAGTTGCAGCGCGCGGGAATAACTAAAACTTATTTTGCATTGTACTCGCAGTTCGCTTTGATCAGCTACTTCCTTTGTTTCTGAAGCGTGGATTGGCGGAAGGAGCTTTCCAGGTCCTTGATTTTCAGGAAACCGCGCCTAGACACCAACGAAAGAGGAGGGTTATATTGCGGCCTATGCACATTCGCTTGCGGGCGGCTCTCTTTGCACTATCCAGTTAGTGCCATGGCTACGATGAGGGCGCTGGTGGCGGTGTTTTTCGCAGCGCCGCCTGGGCAGAGTCTGACGTCTATATGAAGAGAAAAAAAGTAAAGTAAACCGGCAAGAGATCATGAACCATGAATCATGAACAATACCTGAGCTACACTGATTTACGAAACAGCAATTTGAAGGTAAATCACGAAGGCAAGCATTAAGTAAACTCTCCAAAACTACCAAAAATAATAAAGAAACAACAACGCGTCAGTATTACCAACTCCAGTGATCAAGTAGAATTAGTAGACTAGAAACTGGAACACCACTATGTTAGTTGGCGAAATCATTTACTGTTGCTGAGCGCTCACTCGTTTTCTGTGATAATAATATCTGGGTTTGAACGCGCCAAAATCACAATATGACTATGAGGCACGCCGCAGTGGAGGGCTCCGAAAATTTTGACCAGCTGGTGTTCTTTAACGTGCACTGACATCGCACAGTACACGGGCCTCTACCACCACGCATTCATCGAAATGCGACCGCCGCGGCCGGGGTCGAACCAACGACCTTCGCGTCAGTAGCTAAGCACCGTAACCGCTACACCACCGCGACGGACTCTTATTTTCTCTAGTATTAGCAAAAAGGTTGCTCGTGGTGATGTTGAACATGTCACTGGTCCCAGGAAAATCAGTAGTCGAAACAGTGCTACACTCCAAGAAAAAAAAAGGGTCAAAAGGGGGTCACGGCAACCGACTCTCTTCGGTAATTCATTTGATCCCTTTTGGAAAGTAGAATCAGAAAATGATAGTTAACTTTTCTGCAAGAGTTGTCACTCTTGCAACGCGTTTCGATCGGCTAGCGTGTCGAAGACGCCGCCGTATGCATCATATGCATCGCGTGGTCGCGTGGCGGCGTGGCTGCCTGCCATTCAGCGTGGTTCGCGCAGTTCGCGTACGCTGCCAGGCGAGGCGCCGGGGCTCGCCGTCGCGTCGGCGCCTCGGCGCGACAGTGGCGGCGGCGGCGCCTCCTCCCCTCCTATCTGCTTTCCCTGTCTCATGAAGTCATGAAGTGCGTTGCGTGTTTGGTAGTTTTGTGGTTTTATGTTCGAGAAAGTGCGCATCTTCGGTCTTCGGTTGCACTCTCGCGGAAGGCTCCGTGGAAGGGACGCTTGGAGGGGGCCATATTCACGGGCAACGTGCGCCTCTTAAGAGACAGTTGCTTGAGGACATTGTGGCGTTAGCTACACTTGCCTAGCCGGAGCCGATTTCGCGTGGTGCGTCATGAGCCGTGCTGCGCATGCGCGAGGATCACTGATGTCACACAGCTGGGTCACCGGAGCTGGCATCTCATCTCACACGCCCTCCGACACCGCCGCGCGCGGCTCGCCGCTGCTGGTCTGCGCGTTCAGGAGGAGTGGCGTCGTAGGCGCGGCAGACAGGCTGGCGCCGGCGCGCGCAGACTCTGCCACCGCCGCGCGCGGCTCGCCGCTGCTGGTCTGCGCCGCACATGGAGGAAGGAAAAACTAAGGAGAGGCCCTGACGTCACATTCGTGAAGCCTCCACATCGCAAACACCCGCATTGCCTCCTAGCGAAGGCGCAGCGAAACATTTCACGACTTCCATCTCGATGTTTGCAAGCGCATGCGCGCATCGCGAAACTTTGCAGCCTTTTTGTTTGTTTGTTTGTTTTTTGCCGTGCGAGCGGTGTAGTCGATTCACGCATGGCTGCTCTTTGTGTGTGTTCTTTAGGAAAGCTACGCAATGCCCAGCTGTTGCGTATACCCGGTGCAAATCGCGTGCACGCGGACAGTACCGGGTGTCACTTTTCATGTGTACGTATACGTTCGCTTCATTGCTGATCACTAAGGCATGGTATTTGCGTGCGAAGCTCTCGGATGTGCGCTCTGTTGCTTGTTACTCATTCTGTCAACTCAGAACTCATGTGAACTTTTGTTTTTGGCGTCTGACGCGCCGTACATAACATGCGCTGAAGGCATCGTACGTTTTAGAGGCTGTGTCGTTCAACGAAAGGGCAATAAATTTTTGTTGTTATTATCGGACTACGTGATGTATGTATTGTTCGGTGTGCGCTCGCCGCGTGCTTGTGTTGTGTGCGCACTGGAATTAGAAACTTTACGTGCACGATCGCCTATACAATTCAGCGGTGTCCTCTTTTCGACGTGAAGTTACGTCAACGATAGGTTGGCGTTGCGCCGCAACCGCTAATCGGGCAATCGGGCTACGAGGACGGAAAAGAGAGATCTAACGCCCAGTAGAACGCGTAAGTCACTGCTAGGTGAGTTCGAATACAATGACGCAGGGGCTGTATGTTTTTGATTACGGCACGTACCGGCACTTTCTGTAGCACAAAAACGCTCGCTCGGGCCTGCCACGCACGAACAGCCTGGTAAACGTCTGCTTGCAACGTTTTACTACGTGCAAACCGCACAATACGCGCTAAGTTTACGCCGGGACTACAAGTCTGAGCAGAAGCGAACCACCGCGGAGAGCACGCCGCGGGGCGTCTGCTGTTTTGTTTGCCCCATACCGGTTTGTTTGCCCCATAAATCTGACGTCACTTCCGCCACACTTTTCGCAATGCATTGGGATACGATAGGGCCTCTCCTGAGTTTTCCTTCCTCCATGGCGCCGCATTCGAGAGGAGTGACGTCGTAGCCATACACAGAGTGGCGCGGGCGCGCGCGCAGCTGTTCACCTTCGCTGTGCAGTCGCCGTCTGACGCTGCGCTGGGGCCGCTTGATAGCGCCTCTGACTGGCGTTTGCAGGTGGGTAACGCCATGGAGAAGGAGAGCGCAAATGCTGCTCGACGGCGCAGAAGAGCCGAGAAGCTTATCTCATCGGATCCCGAAGTAGTTGCCTGGCAATTAGCGGTTCAGCGTTCGAAGAATGAACAGAAGAAGGCTATTAATCCTAGACAATCTGGAAAGCTAAGAATAATCAGCTGAACCTTTGCTAACGCTACGTATATCCTGGCATAGCCGAGCTAAGCCACTGCCAATTTTTTTGTGAGACGCCAGGCTATGTCTTCCCGCTCGTCAGGACGCTGGAACGTGCCTCTTGATTGTAGTACCTTGTCTGGCATGGAAACATGTCCTTTCAATGTGGAGTACACACGACTTGCGTCGGGTTCGCTGTTGCTGTCTGCGTCGAAAGCCACTGCAGCCATCGTGTGCTCTCGTTTCTGGTTTGTTCGAGGTCTGGCGAGAACGCAACGTAATAAGCATTGCGTTACGTACGCAACGTTTTGTTACAGGCGTATACGCGCGCATCCCTGGAATAGATACGCTACGTACTGCGCATGCGCACTTCTCTCCCGAAGCCGTAACGTAGGCTCGTTACGTACGCACAACTTTATAAAAGTGTCTTGCAGAATGGCTGGCAGCGTCAGTCCGCCGAGCTGTTGCGGACGCCCAACTAAAACTGTCAATGAACGAGTTGAGACCGTTATGCGCGCCTTTGTACAGGCTCCCGCTTTATGAGCTATGCAGTAAATTATCAAGGGCGATTGTTTGCTGACTCCAGATTGTGTCTACACTGCTGAAGGCACAGTATGTCGCTTTGAGATGCGGTTTCATGTAAGGCCTAATAACATTTGCAGCGATATTCAAGGTTCAGCGCGCGTCCATTCGCCGAAACGTGAAAAAGAAACGTCAATCTTTGTGGGGAACACTTCGGTATACTAAATAAATATAATGGATTTTCTTTATTAAAGACGATAGTTTGAGGCGCAGATTCAGTACAGCCCTTACAGTGCTTACGCGGCATTCGGTTAAATGGGCGATGCCTCGTCGGGACGCCTCGTCGGTACAATGCCGACGGCGCGCGTTGCCGGGGCCACCGCCGCGCACGCTTTTACCCTCGTTTCTGGTTGCTGTTTTCGGGGTTTGCCTGGATCTGCGGTGACGTTATGCGTTGCAATAGAACAGAATGAGCGTACGTGGTTCTGGTGGGTGCTATGTGCAATACTTCTGTATCATTTGATATGTCTGATCTCAAGGCAGACGGCGTCCGCGCGCGTTCGGTGTCGTTCGGGCGCTCGCACTCGCATGTGTTTATCTGAGTCTTTAGGGACAGATTGAGCTTATAAAAGACGTGGTAAATAACACCTCACGGCGTGCCCATGACTGCTGATAGGTGCGCTTAGGCGCCGGGTATGCCGCGCAACGCCGGGCTTACTCCGGGAGCAATTTGTGATTTTTCAGGAATGATTTCATTCGCGCATAGCGTGCGACTATTACAAAACGAAGTTCCCGCCTTCTTTATTCTTAAAATTTGTTTTCGTTGAGAAATTCTTCAAAGCAAAACACTCGTGCCGTAGGTGTATATAGTTACGGTGCGTTGCGTAAAGAGCGGGTTTAAATCCAAATCACTCACTTTTATATTCACACTAATCGGGGCTCACTTACGTTCATTCTCATTTCCACTCACAGCCGTCGATATTCACACTCATTGGCACTCACTCAGGTTCATACTCATGTATACTCACACTCATCGGCACTCACTCACGTTCATACTATGCCTACTCACACAAATCAGTACTCACTCACGTTCATTATCGTCTACTCGCACTCACTGGTACTCACTCAAGCTCATGCGTCTACTCACGCTCATGAGCACTCAGTCACTGCTGTACTCACGCCAACTCAGACTCATTGGTAGTCACTCACGTTCATAGTCGCGCCCCTTACCTTCGTTGATACTCACATTCATACTCAAGTCTATTCACTTTCATCAGAACTCACCCACGTTCACACTCTCGTCTACTCAGTCATCGGTAATCACTCACGATATACTCATGGCAACATAGAGTTATCGGTACTCACGTTCATTCTCACGTCAAAAAAAAAACTTACATACAGTTCCCGTCTACTCACACTCAAGAGTACTCACTCACGCTCATACTCACGTCTACTCACACTACTTGCACTCATTGGCACTCACGTTCGTACTCACGTCTACTCACACTCATGAGTACTCACTCACGCCTACTCACCCTCATGGGTGCTCACTCACGTTCCCGCCCACTCACACTCATGAGCACTCACTCACGTTCATACTTATACCTACTCACACTCATGAGTGCTCACTCACGTTCACACTCATGACTACTCACTCTCATGAGCACTCACTCATGTTCATACTTATACCTATATACTCAGTTTGTCACACTAATGAGTACCGTAATGAGTGCTCACTCACGTTCAAACTCACGCCTACTCACCCTCATGAGTGCTCACAGACGTTCACACTCACGTCCACTCACACTTATGAGCACTAACTCACGTTCATACTCATTCCTACTCACACTCATGAGTACTCACTCACGTCCACTCACACTCATGAGCACTCACTCACGTTCATAGTCACATCTACTCACACTCATGAGTATTCACTCACGTTCACATTCACGCCTACTCACCCTCCTGAGTGCTCACTCACGTTCACACTCACGTCCACTCACACACATGAGCACTCATTCACGTTCATACTCACATCTAAAAGACTCATGTGTACTCACTCACGTTCACACTCACGCGTACTCACCCTCATGAGTGCTCACTCACGTTCACACACGCCTACTCACCTTCATGAGTGCTCACTCACGTTCACACTCACATCCATTCACACTCATGAACACTCACTCACGTTCACACTCACGTCCATTCACACTCATGAGCACTCACTCACGTTCATACTCACGACTACTCACACTAAAAAGTACTCACTCAAGTTCATACTCACGTCCACTACACTCACACTCATGAGTACTCACTCACGTTCATACTCACGACTACTCACACTCATGAGTGCTCACTCACATTCACACTCACGTCCACTCACACTCATGAGTACTCACTCATATTCACACTCACAACGTTCAAATGAGTGTGAGTGAGTGTGAGTGTACTCATGAGTGAGTGTGCCGAGCTATGAAGCTACTAGAGCATATCATCCTGAAACACATAACTGTTTTTCTCGAGAAAATAAAATTTTTGTCCCCTAACCAACACGGATTTCGTAGTGGCCTGTCCACTGTTACGCAGCTAGCGGAGATAGTTCATGATCTAGCTTTTACCATAAATAATCGCGGCCAAACAGACGTGATCTAACTTGATTTATCTAAAGCTTTCCATTGCGTATGTCACAGCAAATTACTAATAAAATGGAAAAGTGCCATAGGAGAGGGGTTATTGTTCTCTTGGATAGAAAGCTTTCTTACAAATCACTCACAGTTCGTGCTGTATGAAGGTCATATATCAAACATAGTCCCCGTAAATTCTGGGGTCCCTCAAGGTTCCGTCTTGGGATCACTATTATTTTTAAGTTTCATAAACGACCTCGCGTCAAACATTGACTGTAATATCAAGCTGTTTGCAGACGACTGCATTATTTATAAGGAAGTAACCAGCTTCCCAGACCACATTAACCTCAATGAATGTCTGACTAAGCTAGCGGATTGGTGCGCTAAGTGGCAAATGTCCATTAATGTGAAAAAATCCGCAGCTATGATGATAACACGGAAGCAGAATCCATAACAATTCATTTACACCATTCATGGTTCACCACTGACTAATGTTGTGCAGCATGAGTACTTAGGCATTACATTAACATCTGACCTGAGGTGGGATACACACATAGCTAACGTCTCTGCGGCCGCACTTCGTAAACTTGTCTACCTAAAAAGAAGACTTAAAACTGCACCAGCGCCCGCAAAACTCGGCTTACACCATATTCGTAAGACCAGTGTTAAAATATGCCAACGTAGTTTGGTTTCCTTATTCACTAAGTAGTATTAGTAAATTAGAGGCAGTACAACGCAAAGCCATGCTGTTCGTACACAACAAGTTCAAACGTACAGATTCTCCCACTAACCTTCTGGCATTGATAAATTAGATACTAGGGCAAAAGAGGCGCGCCTGAGGTTCTTGTACCAGTTGTTACATGGTGTCATGATGTGCGCGGTAGGCTCATCTGGTGCGTGGTGTTCGTGGGTTTGTGCTGTGCCGTGCGCCGACGAAGACGACGATGAGATAAGAAAAAGGCGGCATCGTGTCGTCTAAGTCAAGCCAAGCCATGAGGAGGAGAAGAGGAAGACGAGGAGAGCGTTCGAGAACGGAAACCGAACGAAGCAGTCGCAGGGTGAAGCGCTCGTCGGGTCCTGCTCCCGAAGCCTACCCCTGTGCCTGGTGACCGCTCGAGCCTGGCTCCCGTCTACCAGGCGCTCCAGCAGCTGGCGCCGGTGCGTTGTTCTTGGACCCGGGCGTACTCCAGACCTGGGCCTACTACTGGCTGTCCGGGACGTCTTTGCCTGCCACATCGGCTCTGCCGCACGCTCCGCTCCGACCATGCCTGTGTCACTGCTGTCGGCGTAAGACGCAACGCAACTCATCGACTGCTCTGCCTCGACCGTCACACGGTGAAGTGTTCACAAAAATCTTGTGTAGTGCAGTGGGGGACTACACTGAGGGTCAGACCTTGAGTCCTGCAAGAACGTGTGTCGTGCCCGTAGCTATAGGGCAATTCTTCGCTGTTGCATTGTAACGCGCCAAACTTCATCATCATTTTTTGTCGCATTAAAGCCTTATTACTCAAGATGCAAATGTCTTCGTCCGTCTCGGCAACAATTCTTTAAGTTGCCGTGATTACCCGAACCTTATCCCTCACAATTGGCGTCCGCGAGGCAGGACGAAGCCGTTTGCACTGAGTTAAAACCTTTGTAGTGAAGATGAGTGAGCAAGAGCTTATAACGCTAGCGGAACGCATGGGGCTTCAAGGAGCTGAGCTAAAGACGTGGGTAGATGCGCGGTTAGAGCGGGCTCATGAGGAATCTGTGCAAGCGCGTCAAGAGCGTTCCGCGGAAAGGCAGGCGGCGAAGGAACGTTTGGAGATAGAAGAGAGAACTCTTCAACTGCGAATTAGACTAGCTGAGGTCGAAGGTAGCCGAGAGCCAGCAGCGCGGGACCGAGAACCTGAGAGAAGTCAAAGCCGCCCGTGCTTGATCAATCCTCACAACCTGATTCCAGTGTTTGACGAGAGGCGTGACGATCTCGATGCGTATCTCAAGAGGTTCGAACGCGTAGCTGTTGGTCAAGAGTGGCCTGAGGAGAAGTGGGCTACAGCGCTTAGTTTATGCCTCAGTGGGGAAGCGTTGAAAGTCTTCGGTCGTCTGTCGCCGGAAGACTCGATGGATTACCAGAGTACGAAAATGGCCTTGCTCCAGAGGTTTCGTTTCACAGCCGAAGGCTATCGCGAAAAGTTTCGGCAAAGCAAGCCGGAAGACGGCGAAACTGGTAAACAGTACGCCACGAGATTACAGAGCTTTTTCGATAGATGGCTGGAAATGTCGAAAACGGACAAGGACTTTGCATCCGTGCGCAACCTTATTGTAGCTGAGCAGTTCCTGACTAACTGTCACGATCGCCTGGCACTTTTCCTAAGGGAGAAGAAATGTAAGACAGTAGAAGAGATGGCAGAAGCGGCTGATACCTTCTTGGAGGCCCAGCGGCAAACAAACTTGTTGGTCTTTCGTAACAAGTCCGGAAACATTACCAAGGAGCAAGATGAATGTACATACACCCAGCCTCCTCTTAGATGTTTCGTCTGTGATCGACCTGGGCACCGAGTATCTGATTGCCGCACGAAACCCCAACGAGTCTTCTGTGGGCACTGTCGGAAGCCAGGCCATGATGCAAGAGCATGCCCAAGCAACGGTGGGTCAAAGAAGACGACATCTTGCATCGTGTCTACTGACCAGAGGTCCGAGACGCCCGGATGTGCCGATGATTCGTCACAAGATGAATACGTTGCCAGTGCACTCCGAACACGCACCGCAACAGCTACGCGAAACTTGCCGGTGTTACAGGGAGAAGTGTTTGGACATACTGTATCTGTCTTGAGGGATACTGGAAGCAACACCCTGGTCGTGCGCCGTTCCCTTATTCCCGATGAGGCGTTGACGGGTACTACCGCCACTATTTTATTGGCTGATGGTAGTTGCATCGAGGTACCGGAAGCAGAAGTACGAATTCTATCGCCCTATTTCACCGGAAATGCGATAGTCAAATGCATGACGTCACCACTTTACGATGTCATCGTAGGAAATGTTCCCGGCGCCCGTGACGCTAATGACCCCGATTCAACGTGGAAGGAGTCGGCGAGACAGAAGTCGGCGACTAATCAGGCATTCAAGTCGGAAGAGAAACCCAAGGATGGATGCGGGACGAATAGCACAATCATGGTTGGTGTTTCAAGCAAAGAACATCGCCGGAAGCCCACGACTGCTAAATTTGGAAACTTAGAGGTGACACAGGAGTCCTTTCGCCAAAAACAAGAGGAAGACCGGTCGCTGGATGTTTGTAGGGCGAAAGTCGACACCATCATCCGCGGCAAAGGAGCCATATACCACTCATTTATGTTTGAGAAAGGAATCTTGTACCGCGTTTACCACTTGGCTCCAGGTAAATCATTTCAACAAGCGGTGGTTCCAAAGGCGTTGCGTGTCCAAGTGTTGAACTTGGCACATGAATCCCCGATATCTGGTCACCAGGGTATCAAGAAAACGAAGGACCGAGTTTTGGAGTCGTTTTATTGGCCCGGTGTACAAGAGGAGGTCCGAAGGTTCGTTAAATCATGCGACGCATGCCAAAGGACATATCCCAAAGGCAAAGTAGGCAAAGCGCCTCTTGGACGAATGCCTTTGATTGACACGCCATTCGAACGTGTGGCCGTTGATATCATTGGACCGCTGACGCCGATTTCAAAGAAAGGCAATCGATACATTCTTACCCTTGTGGATTTCGCCACTCGGTACCCGGACGCGGTGGCTTTGCCCGCAATTGATTCGGCAACAGTAGCAGATGGGCTACTGGAAATGTTTTCCCGAATAGGATTTCCACGGGAGATCCTCTGTGACCAAGCATCCTGCTTCACGTCAGGCCTGATGGAGGAGGTGAATGCTTTGCTTGCTATTCGACATTTAAGCTCGACGCCTTACCACCCTATATGCAATGGCTTGGTCGAAAAGTTCAACGGCACCTTGAAACAGATGCTGCGCAAGTTGTGCCAAGAGAAGCCGAAGTCATGGGACCAACTTCTTGCGCCTCTGTTATTCGCCTATCGAGAAGTACCTCAGGCCAGTATGGGCTTCTCACCTTTTGAACTGATATACGGCCGGCACGTCCGAGGACCCCTGGATATTCTTAAGGAACTCTGGACAGAAGACCTAGAAGAAGGTATCAAGACTACCTACGGATATGTGCTTGATCTTAGAGAACGTCTTCAACACACCTTGAAGCTGGCTCAAGAGAATCATCTATCCCAAACTCAAAACACGCAGAAGTATTATGACCGAACCTCCAAGACACAACTCGAAGTTGGTGACCGGGCTCTTATATTACTCCCAACCAGTGAAAACAAGCTTCTCGTGCACTGGAAAGGGCCATTTCTGGTTACAGGAAAGAGAAATGACCACGACTATTGGTTGGACCTCGGACACGCCACGAAACTGTTTCACATAAACATGCTCAAGCGTTACGACGAACGTCAACCACAAGTGGTTACTCAGGCGTCTTCAGTCGTCGTGGTCCAAGAAGGAAAATCTGAATCACCTCTGCGTACATGTACTATCAATGAGGGCAAAGGCAGTGAGACACTCGGTATCAAACAACAACTCCAACGTGCACGACGTTCAAGACACCTTCCGCCTAGAAGATATCATAGGTTCAGGGAATGATAATGTGGTGGATGTGTGTAGGTTGCAGATGCAGGCGCTAGCCATATACAGACCTCGTATTGTTTGCAGACTTCAGAGGATAGATCTAGTGTCACAGTTCAACCGTTTGCCTACATTTGTTTGTCATAGGTCTTGTCTCCCGCGCACTTTGGACAGTTTTTTTTGAAAAAAAAAACTTTCGAAAGGGGGGGGCTTTTGTCATGATGTGCGCGGTAGGCTCATCTGGTACGTGGTGTTCGTGGGTTTGTGCTGTGCCGTGCGCCGACGAAGACGACGATGAGATAAGAAAAAGGCGGCATCGTGTCGTCTAAGTCAAGCCAAGCCATGAGGAGGAGAAGAGGAAGACGAGGAGAGCGTTCGAGAACGGAAACCGAACGAAGCAGTCGCAGGGTGAAGCGCTCGTCGGGTCCTGCTCCCGAAGCCTACCCCTGTGCCTGGTGACCGCTCGAGCCTGGCTCCCGTCTACCAGGCGCTCCAGCAGCTGGCGCCGGTGCGTTATTCTTGGACCCGGGCGTACTCCAGACCTGGGCCTACTACTGGCTGTCCGGGACGTCTTTGCCTGCCACATCGGCTCTGCCGCACGCTCCGCTCCGACCATGCCTGTGTCACTGCTGTCGGCGTAAGACGCAACGCAACTCATCGACTGCTCTGCCTCGACCGTCACACGGTGAAGTGTTCACAAAAATCTTGTGTAGTGCAGTGGGGGACTACACTGAGGGTCAGACCTTGAGTCCTGCAAGAACGTGTGTCGTGCCCGTAGCTATAGGGCAATTCTTCGCTGTTGCATTGTAACGCGCCAAACTTCATCATCATTTTTTGTCGCATTAAAGCCTTATTACTCAAGATGCAAATGTCTTCGTCCGTCTCGGCAACAATTCTTTATGTTGCCGTGATTACCCGAACCTTATCCCTCACACATGGTCACTACAAGGTAGATGTCTCTAAGTACGTCACATTTTCACAGTCGCGCCCTACCCGTCATAAGCACAAATGCAGTCTGAAAGAATATTGCTCAAAGAGCGACGTTTTCGGAAAATCGTTTTTCCCACTAACAATACGCGAATGGAATAGACTGAAGGCAAATGCTACTAATGCCGACACATTTTCCGCATTCACCGCAGTGTTGGATACCATGCGTAACCTACAATAGTGTGTCAATGCTTCGCATACTTTGCTATTTTCCTCTTTCCTTCTTTTTTGTCTTTCTTTTTTTTTGCACAGTGCACTGTGGCAGGCCAGACAGTACTTGGCCAGGCTTAACTTTTCGCCTCCGTCTGGTAAAATGAAGGGATGGAGAAAAATTTCTTTTTTACTTCAGTCAACCCATCGCTCAAATACCTGGCTTCGTATGCGCAAGTCAGCAGTTTCCTGAGTTTCCTGCTAGAAAACTGCGCATATTGTTGATTCTGTCACCGTCATTTGTCCTGCTCTCTGATATGCATACCGAAAAATTTGGCGCGTTTGAAATTGATGCCTCTCGTTTCAGTCTTTTTTTTCTTGCGCAAATAAGATGCGGAATGGTTTGCGGGACACACTTATAGATAGTGATGGTTGTGCCGATATTAAAGATGCGCTACATATCTATATATTTTTCATAACAGTGTGTAACAAATTTTGGTACGAATATCGCTTTGTTTTTCAGTATAGAAAATTCATTGTTCCTTGTATTTCGTTGTTGTTTACCAATAGTGTAAGTGAACCCGTATGTTACTTGGAATGTTATTGTTTACTCGTTATGAATGAATACAACGTACAATATGCCCTCTGTAATGACTCCATGACTGGTGTCGACAGTATTGAAAATAATTCAATAAATAAATAAATAGAGGCCGTCCGGTCTGATGAAGGCAGTTTTTTCTCGGTCTAAGTCGTCGACAGACATCTGCCAGTAACCCGAGCGCAGGTCTATGGATGAGTGTATCTCGCGCCATGAAGACAGTCAAGGGCGTCGTCGATTCGTGGCAGCGGGTACACGTCTTTGCGGGTTATCTTGTCCAAGGCACGATAGTCGACGCAAAATCTCCAGATGCTATTCTTCTTTTTGACCAAGACGACAGGTGACGCCCATGGACTTCAGGAGGCCTCAATGACGCCTTTTGAGAGCATCTTATCGACTTCTCGTTGTATGACCTGGCGTTCGGAATGGCATACACGATATGGTCGCCGCCTGACAGGACTAGCATCGCCGGTATGTATTTGATGCCGTACGAATGACGTTTGACCTAAAGGGCGGTCATCGAAGTCGAAGATATCCTTATAGGTCGTTAAAACGTGGCGAAGTTGCGCAGCTTGACCAGGCAGAAGATCAGGCGCAATCATTTTCGTGATTTCGTCGGGGGGTGCGCTTGCTGAGCTGGCGACAACACCGGACGAGCAATCTCCTGCGTCTAATGCCACGATGTTACACGCATCAAGTGCTGATATGTTGGCCAACGAAATGCCTTGCGGAAGAACTTGGGTCGAGTTACTGAAGTTGAGGAGAGGGAGCTGTACGTAGTTGTCGACAGCGTTCACGAGGGTATGCGGCACAGCAACATTCCGGGCCAACAGCACGTCAACTAATGGAGACACTATGTAGTCGCCGTCGGGAAGAGGTGGTGATGTCGTCAAGGCCACACACGTGGCGGCTTGCGGTGACAGCCGAACATAATCCACAGAGCACAAGCGGTTTGGCGGTGAAGCTGCGCCATCAGCAAGCCGCGGCAGTTGAAGAACGCCGGTTGCACAGTCAATGAGGGCGGCGTGAGTAGACAAGAAATCCAATCCGAGAATGACGTCATTTGGGCACTGCTCAATAACAGCAAACAAAACAGATGTGTGGTGATCGGCGATCGTGACGCGTGCTGTGCACATTCCTATTACGGCAGGACTTCTTCCGTCAGCGACACGAAGAATACCAGGAGCAGCCGAAGTAAGCACTTTCTTCAGGCGGCGACGAAGTCGAGCACTCATCACGGTGTAGCGAAGCGATCGAACTTGGTAATGGGTCGTCCTCTCGAACACCTCCTAGTGGGTCGCCCTCTTCGGCTCTTTTCGAAGAGAACGCAACTCGCGCTGAGAGTCGGCCCCGCCTTGACTGTCACTATTGAGTATCGTCGCCGCTAATAAACCTCTTTATAATTTGGTGGAGAGTGCTGAGCCTTCACAACAACTTCGGCCCTCGTTCGATGCCCCTGGCTCTTCGATCCCGTACCTTGCCGCCTACCATGTCTCAAGACGCCTCCCAGCAAACGAACCCGCCCGCACCGACATGTCCCGGTGTCCCTCGTATTCACGACCCTCCAGTCTTCACTGGCGCCGATGGTACCGACGTGGAGGACTGGCTCGCCATTTACGAGCGCGTGAGTGTCCCCAATAAATGGGACGAGGCCGGAAAATTGACTAACCTGGTTTTCTACGTCGCGGGTGTGGCGGGCCTGTGGTACAGCAACCACGCATCCGATTTTACGACGTGGTCCGACTTCAAGACCGCCATTGTCAACGTGTTCGGCCGACCTGCCGTTCGTAAGCTCCAGGCCGAACAGCGCTTACGTGAACGCGCTCAGCAGACCGGTGAATCATTCACCAGTTACATTGAAGACGTCCTCGACTTCTGTAAGAAAGCCGACGCCACCATGTCCGATTCTGACAAGATCAGGCACATCATGAAAGGCATCGACGACGACGCCTTCACCATGCTGCTCGCCAAGAACCCCAGCACAGTGGCAGAGGTCATCACGCTCTGCCAAAGCTATGAGGAGCTGCGCCGGCAGCGATCGATGACCCGTCGCTCTTCATCACGCGACGCCGTGCTTGCTGGCTTGTCCACCATACCCGACCACTCCGCGTTGCTCGCAGAGATCAAGACCTTCGTGCGCGAGGAAATCGCGCGCCAGTTCTCTCTGCTGGACTTTGCTCGCCCTCGGTACGCTCAACAGCCGTCGATTACCCTTCTGCCTCCCCTCCGTCGAGCAATTGAGCAGGAAATTGCGGAGGTCATGCCCGACTACCACCAGCACCATCCGGCTCCTGCACCTTTGAGTTACGCCCAAGTTGTCGCAAGACCGCCCCATCAATCACTACGGCTGCCCCACACATTTACGCCGAAGCCTCCACTCGACCTCACTCTTTCGAAGCTGATGTACCGGTAGCCTACGCCGACGTCACGCACAGGCCACGACTGCAGCCCACCATGCAGTCCTATCAGTTGCCGCCCCGTCAATACCGTCCTGCACCATGGGCGGGCCCTGCCCCAGCGAACCGATGGCGCACACCTGACAACCGCCCCACATGCTTCGCATGCGGTTACGCTGGCCACGTGGCGCGCTATTGCAATCGCGTGCAGCCGCCTAGAGACGTGTCGCCTGCCACCATCCAGTCGAACCGGCCGTATTACGACCCACCTACGCCTCCGTCGCCGCCGTCTCGCCCAGCTGCATCTACCCGCCGTTCACCGTCACCACGACGCCGCTCGCTGTCACCGATGCGGCCACGTTCGGTCCCACGCGACCAGGAAAACTAGTCGTCGCAGTCCACGAGGCAAGGGCTGCGACGCTATCGAACTGCGAAAGCCCTCAGCGAAGACCATCGAACGTGATAGACGTTTTTGTGGACGGTGTTCGCGCATCTGCCCTTATCGATACTGGAGCCGCCGTATCTGTTATGGATGCTAAACTAAGCCGCCTGCTACGAAAAGTGACGACGCCGCTTTCCGAGCTCTCCCTCCGTACAGCCAGCACCCAAAGTATTCACCCGACGGCGGTATGCACAGCCCGTGTCATCATTCAGGACGCTCTGTACGCCGTCGAATTCATCATAATTTCTTCATGCTCTCACGACGTCATCCTGGGATGGGATTTTCTCGCCCGCCACGACGCCGTCATTCATTGCGCACCAGCCGAATTAGAGCTCTCACCATTCTCACATTTGACGCTGGCAGACAGTTCATCGGCTGCGACCAAGGTATTCGTCAAAGACGACATCACAGTTCCTGCGAATTCGTCAACGGCTGTGTCAGTCTATTGCACCGGTCTCTGCGACGCCGTTGCACTTCTTTCTCCATGTGACCGCGTTTTCACTAGGAAAGGCTTGCTGGTGCCGTTTGCGACCGTGGAATTCACTCAGGGCGACACGGATATTTTTGTGACCAACCCATCCCCGTTCATGGTTACGTTGGTGCGAGGGGAATGTCTCGGCAGAGCGGAACCCCTCGAAGACGCACAACTTATGGACGCACCGGGTGACACGCACTGCGCCAGCTCCCGTACGCTCAGTGCTGTTTCCACATCTGATTCGTCATCCGCTGATGTATTTCGTTCCTCGATTGCTGACAACCTTACGTCGGTCGAGCGTTCCCAGCTGCTATGCCTGTTGGAAGAATTTCGTTCTTCGTTCGACGTCGCGCAAACTCCTCTCGGCCGCACGTCTGCTGTCACCCATTGCATCGACACTGGCGTTCAACCACCACTGCGGCAACGTCCATACCGCGTATCTCCAGCAGAGCGTCGTGTAATTAACGAGCAAGTCGACGACATGCTTCGCCGCGACGTTATTCGACCCTCAAACAGTCCGTGGGCGTCCCCTGTCGTTCTTGTTGCGAAGAAGGACGGCTCTGTGTGGTTCTGTGTGGACTACCGACGACTAAATAAGATCACCCGTAAGGACGTTTATCCCCTACCTCGAATAGACGACGCCATTGACAGCCTGCAAGGAGCAGAATTCTTTTCATCGCTTGATTTGCGCTCAGGGTACTGGCAAATCCCCATGGCTGATGACGCTCGACCGAAGACAGCCTTTGTCACGCCGGATGGCTTGCACGAATTCAACGTCATGCCGTTTGGGCTGTGTAATGCGCCCGCGACCTTTGAGTGCATGATGGATACCATTCTGCGCAACTTGAAATGGCACACGTGCCTGTGTTACCTCGACGACGTGGTAGTTTTCGCCCCGGACTTCTCCACGCATCTTCAACGCCTACGGGATGTGTTGACGCGTTTGAGCGACGCCGGGCTACAACTGAATCTAAAGAAGTGCCGATTTGCAGCACGGCAGCTGCCAATACTGGGCTACGTCGTGTCCAAGGACGGAATTCTCCCCGATCCAGCCAAGCTTCGGGCCGTGTCAGAGTTCCCCAAACCTACGTCGGTCAAAGAACTGCGCAGTTTCGTAGGACTATGCTCCTACATTCGGCGCTTCATCCGCAACTTCGCGACTATTATATCGCCGCTGACGAAGCTCCTTGGCAGCAACGGGTCCCTCAATTCGTGGTCGTCAGAGTGCGATGACGCTTTCGCAAAGCTCCGTAGTTTGTTGACGTCTCCTCCGATACTACGCCACTACGACCCTACGGCCCCTACAGAAGTAAACACGGACGCCAGCGGTGTTGGCCTCGGCGTTGTCCTTGCGCAGCGCAAACCTGGGTTCCCGGAATACGTCGTGGCATATGCAAGTCGTACGCTTACTAAAGCTGAGACCAACTATACCGTTACGGAGAAAGAATGCCTGGCAATCATTTGGGCCCTTACGAAGTTCCGACCTTATTTGTATGGTCGCCCATTTGATGTCGTCACCGACCATCATGCACTATGCTGGTTGTCGTCCTTGAAGGATCCCTCAGGCCGTCTCGCCCGGTGGGCACTTCGCCTGCAAGACTACGACATCCGTGTGCTGTACCGCAACGGACGCCAGCATGCTGACGCCGACGCCCTGTCCCGCTCTCCCTTGCCTGACGACAATGCCCACAGCTCAGTGTCTCACATAGCTGTAGCTTCAATCGACGTTCACACCATCGCTACCGAACAGCGCAAAGATCAATGGATTGCCTCACTGATAGACGTGCTGACCGATCCATCGGCCACACCATCCTCTCGCGTATTGCGTCGTCAAGCCCACCATTTCGCCGTTCGCGACGACCTCCTCCACCGACGCAATTACGACGGCGACGGTCGCCAGTGGCTACTAGTAATACCCCGCAGTCTGCGTTCTCACATATGCGAGTCGTTCCACTCTGATCCGCAGTGTGCACACTCTGGGGTATCGAAAACCCACCACCGCATTCGCCAACGGTACTTTTGGCGAGGAATGTACCGCTACGTGCAGAAGTTTGTTCGCTCCTGCATCGATTGTCAGCGCCGCAAAACTTCAACGCACCTGTCGCCGGCATGTCTGCAACCTCTACCTTGCCCTGACCGGCCGTTTGGGCGCGTTGGCATCGATTTGTACGGGCCACTTCCTCTGACGTCCGCTGGTAACCGCTGGGCCATCGTCGCTGTAGACTACCTCACGCGATACGCTGAAACTGCCGCCCTCCCTGCGGCTACAGCGCGCGATGTGGCCTCATTCCTGCTCCACCGATTCATGCTGCGTCACGGTCCACCCCAGGAGCTGCTCAGTGATCGAGGCCGTGTCTTCTTGTCGGAATTCGTCGAAGCCATTCGCAAAGAGTGCAACGTTGTTCACCGCAAAACTACTGCTTACCATCCGCAGACGAATGGCCTCACCGAACGCTTTAACCGCACGCTCGGCGACATGCTCTCGATGTACGTCGCTGCCGACCACACAAATTGGGATGCCATTCTGCCCTTCGTTACGTACGCCTACAATACCGCCCCTCAGAGCACTACTGGTTTCTCACCCTTTTTCTTCTTGTATGGCAGGCACCCGTCGCACACAATCGACACAATCCTTCCCTACAAGCCGGATCCATCAGATTGTGCGCCTATTTCTGACACACCCAGGCTTGCTGAAGAGTGCCGCGAGCTTGTAAAGACCTTTACAACGCACGAACAAGAGCGGCAGAAGAGCCTTCGCGGTGGCACCACCACTTCTGAGTCCACGTTCCTCCCCGGAGCGCTCGTATGGCTCTCGGTCCCTACCACTGCAACCGGCCTCTCTTCAAAACTACTGCCGAAATACGAAGGCCCCTACCGTATCGTCGAACGCACATCCCCGGTCAACTACCTGATCCAACCCATAGAACCATCTTCGGACATGCGCCGTCGAGGGCGCGACATTGTCACCGTGGAGCGCCTGAAGCCCTACCACGACCCCCTCATAGTGATAACTTGCTAGGTCGCCAGGCGGCTCCCTTTTCGTACCCGGGGTAATTGTAGCGAAGCGATCGAACTTGGTAATGGGTCGTCCTCTCGAACACCTCCTAGTGGGTCGCCCTCTTCGGCTCTTTTCGAAGAGAACGCAACTCGCGCTGAGAGTCGGCCCCGCCTTGACTGTCGCTGTTGAGTATCGTCGCCGCTAATAAACCTCTTTATAACGGAAATATGTGCCCCAGTATCAACAAGTGCAGAAACAGCCAGGCCGTCAACGTCAACGTCGATCAAATTTCGTCGTGTCGGCAGTACAACAAGAGGATTTGAGGTGGAATTAGAAGATGCAGCATCACCTCTAAGAGCTGCATCTCTTAGTTTCCCTGTCGAAGATTGAGCAGCGAGGTCGGACGTTGTCGTAGAGGGGACTGGTGACCTCGGGGCGACGGCGAGCGGCTGTGCGGCGTAGCAGTGGCATCGGCGTTGTATGGCTTGAAAGGCTGGGAACGGCGGTAGTTATCGAGGTACGGCTTAGGAGGCTGGGAACCGCGGTAGCTGTCGGCGGGGCTAGAAGTGGCATACCGGGTTCTTAAAGGCGAAGACCAACGATTGTTGCAATGTCGTGCGACGAGACCTTTACGGCGGTAGTTGAAGCAGATCGGCCGATCATCTGCAGTTCGTCATTCAGCCGGATTACGAGACCGTGGATAAAACCGTTGTTCCTGGGGCGGCGACCGGGGGCGAGGCGGCGACCTTGGGCGGACGTCAGATGTCCAAGACTGAGCCACAGCGCAGACAGCGAAGCCCAAATTGCAGTTCCTCCCACACAATTGACTGGATCAGGGAAACAGAGGGCAGGTGCGAATCAACGTGGCCGTTGTTGGGAAGAGCAGGTGTAATTGCTTCGATTTCCCGACAGATGATTCGTGTAATATCGGATGCCGGTGACGACTGCAGATGAGAGGTCAGTCCATCTTCACATCAGGACGTCGCAGCGGTGTTCGGCAGCCGAGAGAATGGCTTTGCAATACGTCGGCTTTTGGCCTGTTAAAACCGCCGGCATTCCTCAATAATTTCGTCGACGGTCGCACAATTCCGGCACAGTAATAGGTTGAACGCGTCGTCCGCCGTACCCTTCAGCACGTGGCCAACCTTGTCCGACTCCGACATGTCGCTGTCGACTTTACGACAAAGAGCCAGCACGTCCTGATTGTACGATATGTATGGCTCAGTGGACGTCTGAGCACGGGTGGATAGCTCTTTGCGGCTGCCTTTTGACCCATGGGCTTTCCAAACAAGTTGCACAGTTTTCGCTTAAATGTGTCCCAACTTCCGATCTCCTCCTCATGGTTCTCGTACCGTACCTTTGCCGTGCCTTTTAGGTAGAAGAGCACGTTGGCCAGCATGAGAGTCGGCTGATAACGATTGATAGCACTGGTACGCTCATAGTCAGCAATCCAATCTTCGACGTCGACTTCATCCGTACCGCAGAACGTCCCAGGGTTTTTCAGATGCGTCAGCACGTACGTTGGCGGTGTTGTGGCCGGTGCAGGCGTTGCCGGGGCCGGTGCAGGCGTTGTCGTGGCCGATGCAGGAGTGGTCGTAGCATCGATATCGTCTTCCGTCCTGGAAACTCCGAGTCGACGACCACTGCGGAGCTCCGTTGTACAGCGGTTCTTCTACCCCGCACCTCCACCAAATTGTCACGGGGATGACGAATACACGAGAGAGACAGCAGCGAGTATATTTACAATATTTACGAGCAACTGTGCCACCGAATGGCTGCCAACATCTCGCGCGGCATTCCAGCTTCTTCCGTGTCTCTTCGTCTCCAACGGCGTGCTCATCCAGAATGCCTCGTAACAATATTAGCCAGGGCGATACAAAGTCTAACGTGTGCGCTCTTCAGTAACGATGGGAAGAATAAAACAAGGGTAAGTTCGAGACATCTTTATGAATTGAACACGCACTTGAGACATTTCACAGAGCCCGAGGCAGCTTATCACCTAAGTGTGAGCATAATGTATCAACCAAACATGAACATCTCAAGAGAAACACTCAGGAAAACTTGTAGTAGGGAACAAAAGTATGAGTTCTTTCATGAACTGTCGCAGAACCATGTTCGTACTGTAGCTCCTTGCTAAACGCCACCAGAGCCATCCGGTTCAGATGCTCTTTCACAAGGCGTATGGTTTGCGGTCAGCCTCATGCCTTGCATACAATGCCTAGGCAAAAGGTCTGCACCATTACTTGCGCCACTGCCTTCACCCTTACATCGAAAGTTGCTCGACACCGGCAGTTCCCTTTCTCGCGACGTAATGCTATGGCATTTCTCCCGCATTTACAGCTACGCGACACTGGCTTTTTACAGCAGATCTGTAAACGACGCATCTGCTAGATTATGCGAAGGTAGCTAGAAGTTTAAGGTGTGAAATGCGGCCTCCGAAACTGGTCCCCAAAGCTCGCCGATGCCGCTTGGGGCGCTCATGAGGGGGGCGTGGGTAAACGCGGCCGCCGTACGCGCGAGTGTACGCTGCTTTCGCAATTGAAATTTTTCTCGTGGCATTCGCAAGTTTTCGATGAAATCCTCTTTGGTTCAGCAAATGTGATTAGGTACATCAGGCTAAAACCATTGAACGTCGCCACGCTTGCATCTCTGTGAAAAGAAGTCCCGTGTCACTATCGGAGATGCGAGACTCGGTGCTCGACGCCAGCTGTGTGGATTTAGCAACACTCCGTATTTTCACGGCAAAATGGCACGCAGGATATAAGACAAGGATTATTACGAAGCTTCATATTTCTGTGAATGGCCTAAGTGTTTTTGTTTACCCGCAGAAATATCGGTACAAGAGCCTCGCTTTCTCGCTCCCGGAATGCTCAAGCATGTTGTGCGTACTGCAGCTTAGTGGTCACTTAACCACCCTAATTTTGCGGCGTCAGTCCGCGTCCGTGCACGCACATCCAAGATCAGAAAAGAAAAACTACGTGACTTCCTCCGAGCGAGCGACGACGTCACCGTTACGCCAGATATCACGAAAATTTGTGGCGTCATCATGACGTCATATAAAGACGTCCGCCAATGGTATTTCTGTGAAGCAAGCTCTTTAACGCTCTCGCGTCAAAATGTCAGTTGGAGGAAAGTTGAGAGTGAGAAAAAGAACTTCTTCCCTTCCCTAAAAATAGGCCCGGTATGGACTAAACTGGCTGTGTGAAATGTTCATTGGCTTTTACACGCGGTTTCTTTTCACACTTCCTAGCTTACTGTCTCGAGTTTTCTTTTTATTTTCGCAGAAAAAAGTGTGAACAACGGGCAGTCTTAAACCAGAACGTCGCTTCTGTGATATCTAATCCAAAGACAGCTTCGCAAATAGTGGAGTTCTGGCATGAGTACTGTCGAATTTCAATGAGAGCATTAATTTTCCTTGGATCACCCATACACCTTCATGTAGCCACGCACTGTGAAAGAGGACGTTGAATAGTCAGTGCAGCTCGAGAACTGAAGTTTTACTTGGGGAATTGAACTGAAGAAACGGTGCTTGTAAAAGAAAAGGTGTCGGGGAAAGAGATGGTTGCGGCCCCTAGTCCACGACTCCATTGGCCTCAGCAGCCCGCAGTACTTAGCCGAGGCGCGCCACTTGGGCCTCCTTTACCTCGGTGGCGAACGAGGCCTCCCATTGCTCCCTTCTGAATTTGTGTGCCGTACTGTAAGGCTTATCAATATAGATGGCCTAAGCTTGCATTCTCGCGAAATGTGAGCAAGAGTGGCTGGCTCCCACACCACGAAAAACGCAAAAAAAACACTTAACAATGGACGTAATGAATGCGACACACAAGCGCGTGTGGGGCACGTAGGGTAGCAGATGGGTATCTGTACGAGGTACAGTCGCTCGATGAGTGATAGCTCGAGCTGCACTGTCTGCTGTATCGTTACCCGTGGCTGCGATGTGTCCAAGGCGCCATTTTAATCGGTGTTACTGGTCTACTGTTGTACGCAAGAGGCGGGTGACACTCGTAGGAAAGCGGCCGCTAGTGACACAGCCACACGCTGTTCGAGAATCCATGATGATGTACGATCCCTTCCTTATGGCCTGATTTCTTTGCTTTGATTGTGCGAGCTTCCACTGTCGTCGGGGAAGTGGTAACCCACTTGTTCTTCCGCCACTAGGCCTTGTAGAACACTAGGACTTCCGCCATATTTTCTGAGCTGGTATTCGCTGAGGCGCAGGTGAATAAACCTGGCATGCGGACCGAGTCAACGGCGGCCAGCGACACGCCATTTGTGCCAATTTGGGCTGCGTCCGTGTAGAGTGTGTCTGAGGCCTCCTCGTACATTGTTTTGAGAGTTCCCTCAGGAATCGCGACGCGCTCGCTGGTATAAGAGATCCATGTCCTTTGCTGAAGGAGCGGTGTGTATTTGGGCACAGACGTTGTCGAAAGTGGTATGAGTTCCTCGTCACTGTGTTGCGGCCGTACAGAACACCATAAATCAGGTAGAATCGGCCTACCCCAGAGCGTGAGACTGAGTCTCTCTGCGAGGTAAGAACTGCCGCCCTCAGCTCCTCGGAGCAGTTGTGATACCGAAGGCTAAAAACTGATCACTGGTTGTAACTGCTGGTAGTCTGAGGTCAGTCTTGTAGGCTGGTACAAAGGAGAGTATCGTATTGTTGGACCTCGTCCTTACCAATTTCTAGGCAGTGGAGGCCATGCGTTACTCGGCAGATTACGAATACGTGGATCATTCATGGCGTATCCACCTCTTGAAAGGTCATGAGAACTGATTTAAGTGTACGATCTGCGTGCCTATTGCCCTTTACTCAGAGACCCACTATGTTTGCTTTGACTACCTTGCTAATGGGGTGATCGCCCACGATCAAATGGAAGGGTTGTTTGCATCTGTAACCCTTGCCGTGCAACCGAACAAATTCCGATTCTTGCGGACAGCAGCTCACTTCACATACATCCGTAAAGAGATCCACTGTCTGAGCTGTTTCTTGCACAGTACGTTCTTTGTCTTCGAGAGAGCCTCGATTCAACCATACTATATGTGAACGGCATAAAGGACATATTCAAAGCCCAATATTAATGAGCACATATATACCCCATGAAGTGGACGGGAGGATGACCGCCGCCGTAGCTCACTGGTAGAGCATCGCACGCGTTATTCGAAGGTCGCACGTTCGGTCCCTGCCAGCGGCAAGTTATCTTTTCGTCCACTTTACTTTATTCACATTTATATCCTAAGTACTACAAATAACATCCTCTATAATTTCTGTGTCCTTATTATCTGTTATTTCTCATTATTATTCTAGCTAACAACAAAAAAGGAGCCCTTAAAAATAATCTTCTTTCTTTCATATTCAAAGCCCGGCATTCACTTGAGCATTCAGGCTAGGCGAGTCGTACTAATGTTGAGTAGAGGATGAAATAATAGAAGCATAGATGTATTTGTCTCCTGAAGCTGACCGCCGAAACTGCTTCATTTTGCCCATGAAAAAGTGCAAGAACTTCTTAGTGAACTAAAGAAAACTCACTGCTCGCTCAGTTTATAGCTTATACACAGTATGCAAGCAAGACTGCACGTAGCATTTTTTAATGCTTGCAACAAAACTCATGATCACCCTAAAAACTTTAGCGGGCCTAAAAACTTTCCCAAAGCCTTATAGTCTATGGCGAAGTCTTAACACTATGCCTTATGATCGTGGAACGCTGCACGAATCAAAGTCCTCGTGGCTCAACGGAAAGGTGAAGAACAGAAACAGAAAGGTGAGCCCGCTGCGTTAACTATAGAGTGCCGCTCTTTTTGACCTGCTACTAAAGCGGCTAAGCTCTGTGTAAAACAGGTCCCCCACAACAGAGGGAAACTCTAACAGTTCTCTGCAAACACCAGTCTTGTTGCTATTTTGCGTAGCATAGTTTAAAGTACGGAAACTAGGTAAGGACAAGAATGTGTTTCATATGGGCTGGTTTCAAACTTGCGAAGTTAACTGCTGTTATTTAACTTGTGCAACAAACGATTATATTCTGGGGTTCTAACTACCTGGCCCACCATAAGAGTGTGGGGTACGGCTTATTAAAGGACGCTGAAGTAACTTTTACATCATAGGGATCTCTAACGTGCGCTTAAATCAAAGCGCGCCAGGAATTTCACATCAGGCCTAGAAAAAAAAATGAGTTGCCGCGGCCAGGACCGAACCCGTGGCACCGAGCTTAGCACTGTAGCTTGTCAGCAACTGGGTTAGAACGGCGGGTATTTGGTTTATGCAAGTTCATTATACATGGTTTAAACCAGAACTACATGAAGCACTCTTACCGGCGTTTCCTGGAGCTACGTCTCCCTGCGTCGTAACATCAATGCCACGAGGTAGGGCGACCAACGACACAACGAGCGCGCAGACTAACGCCAGCCCAGCCTCGCACTATGTAGCCAAATGGATTACGCTTGAAACCTCCTTGAACAGTGCATACTCTCCGTCAATGAAGCCATGAGAAGTACTCCTTGCTATAGCTTTTGTGCCCAATTTATAGTTTTATGGCAAGAATATTCGCAATGCCCATAGACTGTCGGGCCGCTAGGCGGAATTCAGGAGCGTCCCCTCGAGAAGGGTTAGTAGACGACAAAATGGCAGCACTACGCAGTCGCTCCCTTGTTCGGCTGTGCTAGCCTCACTGTTAACGCGTTGGCAAGATAAGAACACTACGACATTGCATGTTCCCTGCATCAGTGAACAAACCGGGTCCTCCGTGCCACGAGAAATCTGATTCGTTCTTGCGAGACGCGAAGTTTTCGTGAAAATACGTGGCAACTCGCGCTTTCAATGCTATCCCAGAACGTACACACACTATCAGCTTCGCGAGGCTTTCTGTAGCCACGTAGGTTAGTTAAATGTTATCGTCTGACATATACAGTTGAAGCTCACCCTGTTTTACTTGCATATAGCATTGGTGAGTGTTTCTTGTAGTGCATGAATCCCATAACACTGTACGCGGGAGGTCGCGCAGGCTCGCGATGTGCTCTAGCATAACTGAGCGATCTCAAGGTGGCGATACATTAAAATAGGGCCTCTATCCTTTGTCAGCAAAGCGCTGTTACGAATCGTGCGAGCGACGTTTCAATCATACGAGGACGCGTCTGCTCGACGCCTTTCGTGGAGCGAACGCTTTCCACGCCGTCCTTCGCCAGTGTGTTGGGTTTCATAGCCACCGCTGCGCCGCTTGTTTTTGTACGTTTGTTGATAGGTGGCAGCACACTGCAAGCGATTTGCTTGTTGACCAGTCTGAGAGCAAAAAATGTTCTTCGCCCTCAGACGTCTCTCTAATTGTAAACTTGGTGACGCCGAGTGGTCGAAGTCGTCCGGCGGAGGGAATTCTTCAGATTGCTTTCAGAAGTGATGTTGAAAGAAACCATCTTGACGACGAGGATTTTTCACTGGACGTAGAAGACTGTGAAAGCACCAAGAGTGACAGCGACGATGAACGATCAGCTGCTAACTCACGAGGAGCGAGTTGCACTTCACGTCCCCTCGTGCGTTAATGTTCTTTCACGCTCGTAAGTCGATTTGATTGTATTTCATGTATAATATCCTTGAGCGAGATCAAAATAAAAGGAGAGTTCCTCTTGTGCATTGCATGTATCACAATTATTGTGGATATTATGGAGCGCCGCATGCCGCCAACACGCTCGAGCTCTACCAGCGAACAGAAATGGTTAGAGCGATGGAACGTGCAGTCACGGCCACAATCCACACCTCTCGGCTAACTTCTTCGACGTTGCAAAAAGCATACGTGTGCATTCTTTTCGATATTCATGTTTCGACCATGCTGATCGAACATGCGAGTGAAGTGAATTGTGTCACAGCATGGCTGTGACACAAGTAGTACTGAATAGGATGTTAAATGCTTGTGTTCCGTTGAAGACCTAACTCCGCGTTCCCGACTGCGCAAGTAATGACGACGGCGTGTTGTGTTTACAAACCATCACCACGTTAAACGTGTGGTCCCGTGCAGCAGCGATGGCGCTCTGGCGGCCTACTACTGCCGCAAATCCGTCAGGCAGGCTCGGTACGTACTACCTCGGAGCGCCGTTCAGCTCATACGTCAATTCTAGTTCATGCAGCTTTATGTAGCACGCACAGGATTTCGTAAAGCATCGTTATGCACGGTAACGTAGCTGAATTATAACCTTTCGCGCCGCAGCAAATAATTAGGTGGCGAGTACTTGGCACTTTCCATGGTTTGGGAAAGTATTTTAGTCTCATATCCATTTCAGCGCAGCTCATGACTTCATCCGGTGAAAGTGGCACGGGCCGTACGTCCGCACGTCCTATCTGTTCCTTTGCTAGCAAACGGGTTGACCCTCCTCCTGGCGCCATCTTGAAAAGCACGGCGCGCCACCTATAGTTCGTGGGCATTGCGAATATTCGGGGCCATATACACGCACAGCCAATAAAGCAATTCCAGCGGAGCCTGCCGAAAAATCTCTAATACTCGAAAACAGTACAAAATGATCAGGAGCGCTTTAATTCTTGTCGAAGCAACAAGAGAGAAGCCTATAAGGTAAATGCAAGGCCATCGGTAACTTGCAGGCCGCAAAGTGCACAGCAAGGCTGACGGCAGCCTTCTTTAGCAGTAGCGACGACGCAAACAAGATGGCGGAAGTCGCTGCCACGTGCGCGCTGTTTGATTTTTGTTCGATCTAAGGATTCCGGCGGCGGTCTGTGGAACGCTCAAAGCTCAGCTGCGGTCATCTACAGCGTCGGGGCCAGGTGACGCTGTTGAATGAAACGCCAGATAACGCCGGCGTAAGCTCTCCATGTGGGTAGGGCTTTGTGCCACAAGTATAGCGAAACTTGCAATTGTGCGACAAAGTGAGAACACTGCCGTTTACGCCTGCCTACAACCATACCTGCTTCCGGCTAGTAGCAGCAGTTTGCCTTCATAGAGTCCTTGGTCAGGCAATTCACGAACGACAGATTGCAGTATGAGTGATCCCATAAAGGCGTAGCCAGCTGTAATCAAAAGGCGAAACGATTATCGAGATGACCGTTGAAACGCTAATAACTATCGAAGCGCTCATGCGCCGGTTTGTTGAGTGCGCAAGTGAACCCGCAAATAAAATTGGGATCTTCTGAAAACGTTCACTATTCCATTATGTATTCCGATAACTTGAACTGCTTTGTATCACACTCTGAAATAGTGCAGATCTTCTGGGGCCGATAATGTCTCGAAAGCAATAATTGTCATCTGTCTAGGTAGCTGATAACACGCATGCCGTTCTTGATGAGAAAGTACAGGGCATATAGAGTTAACGAAAGCAAAAGGTGTGCATGGTAGACGACGACGTCTCCTAGACGCAAGACTCCTTTAAAAAAAATGTCTCACATTTCATTTTGAATGCACCGTGCTTGCATTTAGGCAACACTGAATGACACTATATGATCCGTACTGGTACAACTTCCACATGATTACACCATTTTCTCACAATAATTCATGCCAGGTTGTATGTAAAGCGTGAATTGTTGAATCTACCGCGGGAAAACGTTGGCGGGAAACGCCATGCCGTGCACAAGACGCGCGAAGAAGCGGGAGTGAGGCGGCGCTGCTCGTGAGCACGCAATAAAGGAAAAAGAAAGAAGTGTTCAACCAGGCCAACACGGGTGTCGGCCTCTACTCTGTAGCTACATTATTGGTGCCGAAACCCGGGAGAAGGCCGACATCCTCCGCACCGATGCCGTACCGAGGATGAACAAGTTACGCAGAGATCGAGGCGTCCTTCGCGGTGCCACTACCCGATTCCTGTCTGAGGCCAGCGAGATCCTCCTGCAAGACACAGTACCGTCTTCCGCCGACTTGCAGGAATTCATCGACGAGCTTCGCGACAAGGACTCCGCTCTCGCTGAACTGGACAAACAGATCGCCTATGCCCTTGACGGTGAGGAGTTTGACGAGGAAATTACGGGCGCTATTGAGTGTCACGAGAAGACCGTGAAAGCCGTCAGCAGGCTTCGGTCCGCGCTGAACGCGCGTGCATCGGTTGGTCCTACCGTCATCGAAGCCAACCAGCCAAGGCATGCGGATACAATTGACGGATCTAGCAGCTCCATGGAAGCTGCCCACTCGCACACCATCGGCCAAAGCCTCGCCGGGAACAGTAGGCCACGAGCACTGGGCTTCCGAGTCGCCTTGCCGAAACTTCAAGTACCCACCTTCAGCAGCGAGAACCGTGAGTTACCGGGTTTCTGGGAGCACTACGAGGCGACCACTCACACGCACCCCAAGCTCACAGACATCGAAACGTTTAAGTGCTTGAAACCTAACTTGGCCGGCGCTACGAGGCGAGCCACCGAAGGAACACGCCTGACTGAGAAGTATTACAACGTTGCCGTCAAGGTGTCCACCGAAGGGCATGGCCGAAAAGATCTCGTCGATGATCACACAGACAGCCTGCTTGCCATTGAGCCGATCGAGTCTTCGTCCCAAGTATCAAGGCTGCAGGACGTGCACGACAAAATCGACTTCAGGACCAGCTGTTTGGTCAGCCTTGGCACGCCGTTTGCAGAGAACGCGGCTGTTCCACAGCGAGTACTGTTGCGCTCATTGCCAGAAGACCTGGCTATCCTGTACAGTAAGCGCACAAAGACCGAAACAGACATGGCGGACTGTGCAGGGCAATCGAGAGAAGAGAAAGTGAAGGAAAACCTGGAGTTCATTGAAGCTGAAGTGGAAAGTCGGGAACAGAGACGAATTTCACGTGAGAAAACCGCCTCAGGGAAAGCGTCAGAAAACCGTGAGGCAGCGGACACCTCGACACCGCCCCATCTACCGACCACCATAGCAGTGACAGCGCGGTCATCATCACCAGGAGTTACTTCAAGGCCAAGACAGACCGTATGTCTTCGCTGCAGCATTACAGGATGCGTGACGCGTGATTGCCGAGCCACACCATCAGAAGAGGAAAAGCGTGGACGGCTACGGAGGCACGGCATCGATTGGGAGGAGCCTCTTCCACCCGACGTCGAGGACTTGCGGAAGTGGGCATCAGAACTTCGTGTTCTTTCTGACCATCGCTTTTCACGTTACCCGTCATTGACATCTGAAGGCCATAGAGGCGTGACAGTACATGACCGCCCTTTAACGCAACTCTGCGAGGAAACCAAGGATGCACGGGCGCTGTCACCCTCGCACCTCCTAACCGGCAAGCACGTCGTGCGGCTACCAGCAAGAACTGCAGGGTGTTTGCCTGGTTCTACCGCGCATGACCTGCGAAGGCGTGTGAAGTGCGAGCACGTGCTTCTACAACGGTTGTGGAAAAGCAGGAAGAAAGAATATTTGCTTCGTCTGCGCTCCGCTCATCAGTGCCATCCATCTTCGTTCCGACTGCACGTTGGCGACATTATGGTTATCCAGAACGGCAACGTGCTGGTACTGCAGTAAAAGTCACTAGAGTGGTCAAGGCGTATCCAGGCAAGGACGGCATAGCGAGATACTTCAAGCTCGCCTACCGAAACGACCATCAAGTCCAGCGCACTGCTAGTCGGCTGTACCTCTCGCAAGCAAACGACCACAGCGCGGCCCCGGGAGGATGTTGAATCTATCGCGGGAAAACGTTGGCGGGAAACGCCATGCCGCGCACAAGACGCGCGAAGAAGCGGGCGTGAGGCGGGGCTGCTCGTGAGCACGCAATAAAGGAAACAGAAAGAAGAAGTGTTCAACCAGGGCAACACGGGTGTCGGCCTCTACTCTGTCACTACATGAATAATTTAAGAATGCTGTTTGTACACCAGCAGAAATCTATGCGAGTGTTGGCGTGAACATAACACACAATATAAGGTAACTGAAATGACACGCGTCGTTTTATGTAGAACGTGTGTGAGGCTTACGACGGCAGTCAGAATCATGAATGCAGTGGTCGACACCTCAGTGAAACGCACTGCTCGCAAGAAACTTTTCAAAATGCTATAGCATTCACCACTGCGCCAAACTTTGGGCTTGAAGTACGCGCACGCTAACTTAAAAAACCAACGTAATAGGTCGATTCCACGAAAGATAAAAAAGCGGTGTATATTTGACGTTTCCGATTTTCCTGATAATTTTGTATGTTGTGCATATATGACTGCCTAGCACAAAATCGCAGTTAGTTTTCAAATAAAAATTTTTTTCAACACAGGAAAATTCGACAAGGGTCGCCGGTTGACGATGACCATTTTACGAAGAGTGCGTTTTCGTAAATTCGCAATCATGCTGGCAGCTACTGAAGCTATATATTACAAATATCTTTCTTTTTGGTGGAAGTAGAAGTAAAGCGGAAATAGCTCTTATCATTTCATAGAATTCTGAGCAAATTATGTACTTTTAAAAATTCACGAAAAACGCTGCGTTTTTGAAAATCAGTCAAATTTGGGACGCTATGGCTACTTCTGTGAATATCTTAGCTTGTTCATATTTGCAGTATGAATAGGCCTTTATGTCAATAATGAACCCCTGCATTTGTATTTCTCTAATAATTTTTAAAGTGCTAAATATTTATGATCGAAACACCAAAAAGAGAAAAGTGCTCCTCAATTCGAAAATCTGTAATAAAAAAACCCCAATCTCAATTTTGTTGAAAGTCCCCCAAAACGTTCTCAAAGGACTGAAGAATGATATTCTCGAAAAACATGTTGCATCATTTTTATTAGGACAACAGCAGAAAATGTCAAACATTGTGTTTCCAAAGCGTGGTGGCTACTGCGTAAAGGACATCTCTAGTAACAAGAAAATACAGTAACACGTCTTTTTTCTTGTCTGAGCTTCGCTAAGCAACAGTAATGATCTATGGTCGGAAATTGGGAACTGCTTTGTAAAAAAAAGACCGTTCCAATTAAATGCATTCGCGTGGTTTGCGACTTCACGCCAGTGTTAGACATCCCTCAGTCCACAGTAGGCACTTTCAGTTGTAGCCTCCTTTTCTTTCATCTATTTCAGTTGAGAATAATTCATATCTTGAGTGCTAAAGAACGCATTCCCTCCATGCGTCTCTTATGATGATACGCTGTGCCAGAATTGAGAGATTGGTATGAAAGCCAAGGTCTCTTCATGAACGGAAATGAATTTCTGGAGAGCGGTCGCCAAGAGGTGTGGTTTTTGTTGGCCCTAACGTTGTCAAACCTTATGTGACCAATGCAGAGTTTAAAAAGAATCGATTACGTGAAGATTGGTGGCAGCAGTTCTGGCCACGGACAAAACACGTTTTGTTTGCATTGCATCCGCTTTGTTTTGCATCTCCTTGTATCTCTTGAAGCAGATCTGGTCTCCCTCGTGAATTGAGCGCGCATCCTACTTCATGACCCTCCACAAACGAGACTCGATCCGATATCTTCTACACAACGAAAATTCCGCTGCAGCGGAATTTTCTTTTTGTGAACCATGAGGCAGTCCGTACAAAATCTCGGTCCTGGCTATAATGCCTACCCATAACCACCTTCAGAGCGTAGGACAGTGATCGCATCAAAGTGAAGCACAATTTGGATGCTTAACTTCTATCTCAAGTGGTGTTTGGCTGACTGGCACAGCCGTGCTCGTTGCTTTCGTCTGCTCAGGCGGGCGTCTATCGCGCCGCTCTTTGCACCTGTCCGCCTAGCGCATGCTACTCCGTTTACACGAAGGCGTGTAGCGCGGGCTACTCGATCCGCCACACGATCCGCACGGTGCGGATCCAGAGACCAGGCGGGAGAGCGACGAGCGGTGAAAAATGTATCGTGTAACCAATGCAATCGACGCCCCAGCAGTTTCTCGTGCAGAGCGACAAAGCCTGGCAAACCATGTGTGGCTGTTGTGCTTGGGTTGTACTGCGGTACTCGCCGTTCACCACTGTCGTCATTTGCGATTTCTCACATTCTTACAATGCATGATCGACTCAGCTACAAAAATCTCGCGTTTAGCTTCGTTGCTTTGATATAAGCGCATTTACTGAAAAAAAAAAATTATCGAGAGGAATGAAAATGTCCGTGCTGCCCGTCGACGAGGAGTATAAGTGGTGTCGCAAGTGCATTTATTTGGAACGATCTTTTTTTCTTTACAAAACAGTTCCCACTTTCCGACAATAGATCATTACTGTTGTTTAGCGAAGCTCAGGGAAGAAAAAAGACGTGTTACTGTATTTTCTTGTTACTAGACATGTCCTTTACGCAGTAGCCACCACGGTCTGGAAACACAATGTTTGACATTTTCTGCTTTTGTTCTAATAAAAATGATGCAACATGTTTTTTCAGAATATCATTCTGCAGTCATTTGAGAACATTTTGGGGGACTTTGAACAAAATGAAGATTGGTTTTTTTATTATAGATTTTTGAATCGAGGAGCACTTTTCTCTTTTTGGTGTTTCGAGCATGAAAAGTTACTACTTTGAAAATTATTAGAGAAATACAAATGCAGAGGTTCATTATTGACATAAAGGCCTATTCATACTGCAAATATGAACAAGCTAAGATGTTCACAGAAGTAGCCATAGCGTCCCAAATTTGACTGATTTTCAAAAACGCAGCGTTTTTCGTAAAGTTTTAAAATACATAATGTGCTCAGACTTCTATGAAATGATAAGAGCTATTTCCTCTTTACTTCTACTTTCCCTCAAAGGAAAAATATTTGTAATATATAGCTTGAGTAGCTGCCAGCATGGTTCCGAAGTTACGAAAACGCACTCTTCGCAAAATGGTCGTCGTCAACCGGTGACACTTGTCAAATTTTGCTGTGCTGAAAAAAATTTTTATTTGAAAACGAACTGCGATTTCGTGCTGTGCAGTCATATGGGCACAACATACAAAATTATCAGGAAAATCGGAAACATCAAATATACACCCTTTTTTGATCTTTCGTGGAATCGACC